>NC_054542.1:42451288-42751288 GCF_017654505.1 Polyodon spathula | reverse complement strand
TGGGAAACTTTGATAAACTTTGATAAAGGGCAAATAGCAAGCTCTTCTGTATCCATCCAAACGTACATTACATTACTGACATTTCACAAGTAAGTTCTCAGAAGTGATAATGATTCTATGGACCTTTCTGCAAAACAGATTTTGCTGCAGATTTCCACGCCGTTAGAAGGACTGGTCTTCAGAAATGGCCTTATATCTCCCCTGAGCAATTAACCCCTGCTAGAATCATCATATTGAATTTATGTCATTCCTTGCTGCCCATAATTGCCGTTCTTCCTCTTGATAGTGTTATGGCAGGTGTTTCTATTTTTATGAGTTTATCTTGGAAGATACAACGTCCCCCTCTTCAGATTATGGAATTGTATGGCTAACAGAAAAAGACTAGACACCATCAGAATTTAAAGGGTATGTATTCTAACACCTACCTATTCTAACACTTAGACTCGACACAAGTCTAAATAATGAGTACTCTGGAGAATGTAAATCATACATACTGAAGTTGTAAAAAAAAAAAAAATACCAACAGAAAATTACAATTACCATAGCAACACCTCCCAACCTCCTGCTGGAGCAGCACAGTTGTTGCTAAGACTGCAGGCCCATTGGGGCTCTTCATGTAAATTCTAAGGGGGTATGGGAATACACAAAAGGAAAGCAATTGATTAGGTCACCAAGTCCCAACTAACATGTCAAGATATGTCCAATTAAACAATGTCTTGCAGCTGTGGGTACATATAAATATATTTTCAAATAGATATTATGTTAAACAAATCCCCCCTGTTGAAGACAAAGTAAAAGGAAAGGGGCATAAGAATCATTTGAATGTGTTAGGCCTCTGTCTCTGGTATTATAATAGTGCTGGTCCAACAAGACAAACAGCTGTAAAAATACTTCTTAAACAGACTGAAGCAGGGTGGTAGGAAAGCCCTGCTGTTTAATTGTATTGTTTGTTTATTTTTAGAACGGGGTCTCCTCCTCCGCCCCTGTGTTATTTTGTATTTGTTTATTGTGTTATATTTTTTTGTACAGATGACGGCGAACCACTGTGTGTTTTGTTATTGTTTTGCAGCGTGGATGGGAAGCCCCATCCACATTAAAAACTCGTGCAGAAGGTGTCCATCTCCCGAATTAGTTAAGTGATTAATTTGTTGCTAATCGGGAGATGGTCACCTGTATAAATACCTGCAGCTCTCTGCACTTTGGGTTGGGTGTTCGGAAGTGGAGAACAGGAGAGCGAGAGGCGAGAGAGATATTTAAAAGAATATAGATCAGTGAAGGCAGCTGCTCAGCCTGACCTTAGCGTTTATTTTTATGTTTGAGATTTATTTTGTTTAATTGTTTTATTTTTGGTCTGCGAGCAAGTGTTTATTTTTGTTTAAATATTTTATTTATTTTTTTGTTCTCATTAAATAAAACGGCGCATGCGCCACTGCACCGTACCTTTGTTTTTGTTGTTCCTCCTTCTGGTCTGAGTCACCGCGACGCCATTTCCTGCCACACAGACCCTTTTTAGATTGTTGTTTCTGCAGTATCTGCTGTAACATAGCCCTATAGTTTCAATTTGGTAATCCATCTATCTATATCAGTAGATATCTCTATATATCCTTCTCTGGATCATTAGATCTTGCAAGAAAGTACCATAAAATCAGACGGTATAAGGTGTCTTTTGAGCTCAGAAAGAGCAAAGGACTGAGTTGTGTCGGTTAGCATCATGCTGGGGGATAAAATGAGTGGCTAAACTAAGGAACAATAGGATAATGTAGATCTAAAGGGTATTACAGTACAATCATGTTTCAGGTGAAAAGTAAAATCCTACATTCTCCATGACAATTTGTTTCATCGGATTTATGATACCTAAATCTTTTGATCATTCATAAATGCTGTCCATTTTCAAATACTGCATATAGTGCATAACATTGCTTTATGAAGTGTTTCCTTGGTATATTGATGGCTGCAGTACAATATTCATACCACATCTATATATGTTATGTAATCGCACAGTGTACAGTGACTCAAATGTCAATGTGATCTAACTTGTGGGTTATAGTCTAAATTTGCACAAAACTAACATATTTAGAAACATTATTAAGAAACAGCTACAGGTATAATGTTACCAGATATAATGCAAATGTAATATTTAAGGAGCTTTTAAGTACATTATGTCATAAATCTTACCTGTCAAGAACTTTAAAAGGCTTTGTACATGTGCACATTTATGGTAATGTTATAAAGCTGATGCAACCACACTCTTAAAATCTCATATCTCATGACCATTTAAGGTAGCGACTTCGTATTTGCAGGGTTACATAAACAATGCATAACAATGTTTCAGTTTCATCGACATTGAGCTCTGAACCAATGTGAGTACCATATTGTGTAGGCTTACTGTTCTCAGTGCAATGGTCTAAGTGGAAGACATTTACAGTTACCCTATTTGTATAGTTTATTTTTCCTAATCTCTGTGGATGATTAAATTAATGGATTGTTGCCAGTGCACCTCTTTTCAATATTAGACCAACTTCTGTTCTTTGAAATATTATCACTTCTTTGAGCTTCATTAATCTATTTTATAGAGTAGGTTTACACAGCTTGGAAGCAGCTTAACAGTTTATGGTGTTCATATGATGCCCAATGCAATACATCCCCTAAAATTCCATATCTTTATTATATTTCAACAGTATCAATTGAAATTCTCACAAAACCAATTTGAAATTACTTCCAGATCCACTAAAATGATACAGCTTGGTCTATCTGGCTTTTGGCAGCTCTTCAAGTTCAGTTATTAAGTCTTGGGTTGTAACTGCTGTTATGTAGAAGAGATAATGTTCTACAGATCCTACAGAACCTTCTGCAGATCTCACATATTGAGGGTCACGCTGTGGTATGCTGCAATACTCATGGAGATGGAATATCCCCTATTGTTTCTGGGTGTATGTGGCAAAGTGGCTGCTGATTGTATACAGATGATGGTTGATGCAGTGCAGAAATAATCACAGGCAAGCAATTGTAATCCAGTTAGAAACACTTTATTTTGTAATTCCCGGTCTGGTGACCAAAACAATAAACTTCCTGCAATACACACTTATGCGTAAAGCTCGGAGGGTATTTACACAAACAGTTCTGCACAACCAGAATAATAACACAGTATTTATCCGCCCCACAATAATACAAGACACGGTCACCAGTCCGGGTGCATGCTGCAGTGCACGTGGTGGGTAATAATTTATTAAAGACAGTGAGTGAAAAGTGCAGTGATGATCTGGTTTAATGCTGGCCCAAGGCGACAGCTCCGGATTCGTGCTTAGCTGTCTAGTGATTACAAAAAGACACAGACAGTTACTAAACACACAAAGCACTCACAGACTCTTTTCTTATTTCAAGGGACAATCTCCTGGTCCATCCTGTTCCTCGTATTTTAAACCAAGCAAAGGAAAAGATTAGCATTTCTCTGGCCCCTTTTATGCTATCCCTATGGCAAGCCAAATTGTCATTTAGAGATATCTCTAAATATTTGAAGATATCTCTAAATCATTTTCAGATATCTCTAAATGCTTGAAGATATCTTACAATGTTTAAAGATATCTCTAAATCATTTTAAGATATCTAAAATACATTTAGAGATATCTCAAACTGATTTACAGATATATATGGAGCTTTAAATGAGCTATCTTTAAATTAGCTATCTATTTTTAGATATCTTTAAATAGTTTTAAGATATATCTATATGTTTTTGAGATATATTTAAATACTTTTGATATATCTCTAAATCATTTAGTGATATCTCTAAATAATGTCCTGTTCATTTAAAGATATCTGTAAATCATTTAAATATATCTGTAAATCATTTGAAGATATATTCAAATAACTTCCTGTTCATTTAGAGATATCTCTAAATCATGTGAAATCCTATGAAAATGCTCTATGTTTTCAATGGACTTCCTGTCCATTTAAAGATATCTTCAAATGAACAGGAAGTTATTTAGAGATATTTCTAAATCATTTAGAGATCTCTCTAAATGAACAGGACGTTATTTGAAGATATCTTCAAATGATTTAAAGATATCTTTAAATGAACAGGACGTTATTTAGACATATCTTTAAATGATTTAGAAATATCTTTAAAACCCTCATTTTAAGATATCTCTAAATAACAGTTTGGCATGTCATGTTTGCACAATCCATATGGTTTCCATAGTATTTAAAGATATCTGTAAATCAATTTGAGATATCTTTAAATTGATTTACAGATATCTTTAAATTAATTGTAGATATCTTAAAAACTGCACAATTAAAGATATCTGAAATTCAACCTGCGATATCTCTAAATGATAATTTGGCTTGCCATATATCCCGCATGACCCCTTCGTAAACGATTGCGGATGCATCTATTGCTTGCAGGTGCTACCTCATCTACGTTCCAGGTCAGTACGTTCTTGCAACAGAGTCTCGCCTTCATCCAGGCTGGCCGACTTCTCGACCTCGGAAATGAACTGTCAGGCCAACCCCTCCAGAGACTTCTCCTTTCACTATTTAGCACCCTCACAGGTTGAGAGGGAGATTTACAACCAAAAGTCATTGTATTTCTGTCACAGTGCACCGCAGAGGAAGATGCACACATGTGGAAATGTATAAGTTATAAGGAAATGTAATATAAGTTTCACTTGCGTGAATCAATGTATTATTTATTAAAATACCTAGATTATGGATAATGTGCCTGACAATCAAGTTCAATTTTACAATGATTGAAAATAAAAAAAAAATGTGCTGATTTTTTTTACCAAAAAGACATATTATATTATGGTTAATAACAGATACAGTATATGTTGTCGTAATTTGAATTGGAGAAAAAACTATAAGCTTCAAAATGAATAAAAGCATTTTTGAATCCCCAGATGGAAAAGTTCACACATCATTGCATCACTGAGCCCTAAGGGAATATGAATATAAAAATAATAATGCAGTTTTTTTTTTTTAATAATTAATGTTAAATAATACATTTAACAAAGCGTAATTGAAATATTCCACTATTAATATCTAAAAAGTGTCAGATTGATCCCATAGACTCATCAAGAACCTCTGTTATAAAGAAATGTCTATTAACCCATAACCAAGCAACATCTGCAAACTCTACGGGTCAACTGGAGACCGCAGGCCTGAAGCCCAATATAATAAGAGATAAGTTGGTTTTTAGTTGTTTATAATAAGAGATTTAATGATGCCAAAAGCAAAGGCCTTGCACCTATATTCATGAGCAGTGTAGTGTTTTCTAAAATATTCTAAATGTGTCCAAGTATGTGTGCATTATTCCAGAATAGGCTTAGAAATTCATAATATAGATACTGTAAAATATTTTAGAATTTTTTAGAACATGTTATATGTTTATATGGCATACAAAAGGCATAGGTACATGCACATTGACTGGGGTTTTGCTCATTAAACCCTGCTAGTGAGGATTTCATGGGAGGAGAGACACATGACTCCAGCGCTCACACAGTAACCCTGTAAAAAGTGACTGCCGGGGCCTCACGGGCCCCAAGGGCTTGTCAGTACCTACATACTGTACCATGTGTGAGTGTTTCTTTACTAAACTAAACATTTCACAAAACCTGAACAAATCTGACTGTTTAATTGTAGCAAGAGTATTTATACAATACTGTTCAAAGAGGCAGCTTTGGAGCAATTTAATGCATAGTATCAATTAGGTCAGTATTTTAGGCAATTATAATATCTGCACTGGACTTTATTCTCAATAAAGTATACTAACTTATTTCCTTAGATGGATGTTCTTACGGACAACTAGGCAGTCCAAGATTAGCGCTAATTGGGGCTGTAAAACCAGCCATTTGACTTTTCTGTCAGATATTTATTAGACACTGTTATTTGTGCATTGCCCCATGTTTGAGGGATTGGAAACTTGGAAAATGTTGGGGTTTTTTGTTATGTTGAACAAAAGCATAGAAATGTACAAGAGAAAAAGAATCGCTATTATCCTCGTTGTGCTGAATTTCAAAGTCAGAAACAACAGAGCTGTAGAAATTATTTTCAACTTGCATCCAGTTTGTTACAAATAGATGTCCATTCTGCTGCAATTACGAGTTTTGCAATGTAGCCATTGATTCGATTGAAGAAACTGTCACTCTAAACAAGCTGTCTTAAATAGTACATTTGTACAGGGTATTCTACCAGAGGTTGCATGTTTGCATAACATGTATGGTTTTAACTAAAACGGGAGTGATTTATTTTTTTTATTTGTAAAATTTTAGGCAGGCAAAATGTATGTGATATGAAAATGTGTTTAGTTTTTTGTTTGTATTTATTTATTTTAATTATTATTGTTTTTCATTGCTGGAAATATATATTGCTCCAGTTCAACGGTGATCATTGTCTCACTGCCTTAGAAGCAGAATTCCTTCAGGTCAAATAGTTAGATCTCTGACTATATTGTGTTACTGTTAATTTTTTTAAAAAGTGTCTTTATAAGCGAATTCCATGAATATAGACAATTATGGTGTGTATTCCCTTTTGAGAATTAAAGGGAGGTCATTAAAAAGATAGGCTGTTGTTAAAATTGTTAACTCATGGTTTATTTCAAGATTATTTTTTTCAAAGCCTGTTTTATTAAATAAAAACAGTTTGAAACACATTAAACCTTTCTAGCTTATTTTTTAAAGAAGACGACTACAGTCTAGAACACTCCCATAAGCCTAAATATTAAACTGTATTTTATATAACAAATTAAAACGTAATCTTTGTGATTTCTGCTCCTACAGTATCGGTTTCAGAAACAGAAGAGTGAAATATTTCTTCAAATATGAATTATGTATTTTTTATGAAATACTGTGTTATACAATAAGATACATCAGCATTGCTTTATCCTTTACCCGTTGTGAACAGCATAAAAACAAAAAATTCAGGGTCATAGCCTTCACACACCACAAACAACTGTTAACTGTAGACATGCTTCTGCAGTTTCAAACCTGCTGACAACAGCTGTACAGAGAAGTGCACCTGTAAATCTTGCTCTAAAGCCACCGACATAATGGAGCGTGTTCACTGTTAAGGCAATGAAATGGGCAGGCAGTGCTGTAATTTCTCTATCAGGTAAAGCCATTTTAGACAACGCTAAATGGATACTGCTGCTTTAATGAGACATCTGTTTAAATGAAACAGTAAGTGCTGCTGAAGTAATCTGTAAATGAGGAGTGAGAGATAATGATGAGCAAAGGCCTCGGGGTGTCCCTGGGCTCTGTCCTGCCACCAGATGCTACTTGTAGAATTTTGCCAAGCTCTAGTTAACATATCCAAAGCTGGAGCCTCCCCCTCTAAAGTCACACTGGTTTAGGAACCTGTATCTAGAGTCATAGTTTTAAAAACCACAAAGTTTTAGTTTCAACCAGTAACTATTACTTTGTGCTCCATTACTTTCTATACCTGCATGACAAGTGTTCATACCTACTGCTACACAGCAGTGATAAACCACACCATGAAGGAGTCACCGATCTGCTAAAAGCACAGACGCGTAGTGCGTAGGGTTGGTTAGGGAGGCAAAACCAGCATGTGTTGTTTCTCCCCATCATGTTACAGCGGGCCCTGCTGGCCAAGCCCTTAGTGAGCTCACCTGCAGAGCTGGCATTTGTCTTCCTGAGGTCGGTAGCTTGACGACACCCCACTTATATATATATATATATATATATATATATATATATATATATATATATATATATATATATATATATATATATATATATATATATATTATGGATTGTACAATTGGCAATATTTTTTGTCTAACTTATGTTTGACCACTAATTACTTTTTAAAGTGTTTAAATTACCAAGTGTAAAATATTCATAAGCACATCAATTTATAATAAGGGTTAATAATAGTTCTGTGGTGTACCTCACATCCTGCAGTGATAATCATTGTGACTGCACTGGGTGTACCGCTGCCTGGATTTCAGAGAAAGTGAAGCAGCATTAAATAGTTTTTTTGGCCTTCGGCTCGGGATGCATAACTCTCGGTCAACTACCATTCGATACAACCTGCATCGCCAGGGACTATCGCATAATTAAAACTTGCTTCTCATTAGTTTCCCGCAACATAAGAGAGTGCGAATAATGTGATCATTAGCTTCACCAACACCTGTGCGTACTTTCCTGTAATTAAAAATAAATAAATAAATAAATAAAATCTGATTCATTGCATCTTGTTAGAATCAGCAAACAACTCAATTAGCCCATCGCAATGCAGATGTCAACAGGGAAGCTTGCACATGTAAAAAGGGAGATTAGTATGAAAATAGTCTCAATCGCTTAACTTTCGTCTCACATTGATGATGCCGAAAGCCTCTGCAAGGAACTGCTGATAAACTCAAAATGGAAACAATATAAGAACTGGAAACCAAATAACATGAATGATAATGATACCTTGAATTAGGGAACTATTGTTATACAAATGTATGTCTACCAAGAATATTTTAAACTGCTTCATAAAAACAGAAAGCATTTTGTTGTGGTAGTAAATCTATCCCACATGTTGTACAGTTAGAAAAATAGGCAGTCATACAGTAGCCAGGCTAAGAAATAAAAGAGCAATAATATGTTAGGGTTAGGGTTAGGGTTAGGGTTAAGACTTCCCCACTTGTACACATACAAATAATTTTTTCCCATTATGATGTTAGACTGATTAGGACTGTATGGAAAAATCTAGCAATTGGATTAGTCATGGCAGTATCCATCAAGTTTCCATCAAAGTCTTGTACATAGAGTAGACACAATAGTTTCCCTGCTTTATATGGTACACTACACATTTTTTTCTAACTTGCTTTCAGGCACTACTGTCCCTACAGATTTGATGTTTGTTCATTTCCCGCTATTGATGTTCTCATATAACCATAGTAAGCCGAATCTATGCTGACTCACTGTGACAGAGAGCGAATGAATCCTCATCAACAATATCCCTCCTGACCTGTGAGGACACTGTATAACCGGAGCAGAGTGCCCCGTACTGGATGGTTCGGCAGTTCATTCCAGGGTCAGTCGGAAGCTGGCCATCCAGGAAGGCGGCGGAGCCACGATACCAGAAGTCAGTGCCTTAATGCGGTAGACGATGTGTCAGTCACGGATTGGAGGAGACGTGATTGGCCACGCTACCGAAAGAGAGCATGACGGAGGGTATTTAGGGGAAGTGACTCCAGTGATCTGTTCCTCCATTATGGTGACAGACTGACTGTGAGGAATAAAGAGAAACCATGCTTGTTTAGTGTTGTATCGGTGTCTTAAACTGTGTGTGTTTGTTATTATTATTTTGGGACTGAACCCCGTGGTTGTTATGTGTAGTCAGTGTTCTTATTTAAAAGCCTTAATAAACCTTCGATATCTACCCTTGGAACTGTTGTTGGAACTGTTGTTATTAAGCACTGTATCACCTTTACACCCGTGCACTACAAACCATTTTGCCACATTCACACAGCAAAACAAGAGTCTGGTAGTAAAGTGAATTCCTTTGTCATACATCAGTGAACTACAGTATATAGTATATTACTGCTTTAGTTGTGAGCGTTATATCATTGTAAAAGAAAAACATATAATTACACAGTGAATACAAATAACTATTTGAAAAAGCATCTTCATTTAGGACAAACATGCTTTTTCAAGGGCAAGTTATGTCAATCAATACTGTGCAACTTTGAAAGCAACCAGTCCTGTACCTGCCACTCAACCAATCCACGGCTGTTCATCAGGACTGGAGCTTAGCGTCTTTTAACAACCACAAACCAAGACAGGCAGAACACAAATAGCTCGAGGGTTTGCTGATACTAAAAATACTTGAAAAAACAAAGGGATAAAACCCAGCTTCATTTCAAGTTGTCAGAAACTGATGGCAGCATTGCAAGTTATTTAAAAGTTATGCAAGCTTTCATCTAGCTCCAGGACTTGTGACATATGGTTGGAAACAGTTTGGGAATTAACAATGTCATCTCATTTGGACTGATTTCAGTTAGGTCTCTATCAGGGTATTCACTATTCTAAGAAAACCCCTGTAGGAATTAGTTCAAACTGGGAGGTTTAGAAGATAAAGCACAAGCACAGATGTTAAAACATTGCCCTTGACTATTCTAAAGCTTCTTTTAGTACTTGAAAGAGCGATGCAGTTGTATCTGTGTTCTGCCTTGTGTACCACTGTCTTGGCATTTATATCAGATAATTATAATAATGCATGTCACAAAATAAATGTGTTGTTGTTACAGTAAGTTTACAAATATTTCCCTTACATACCGTGTATAAACACACAAAGCTTTCAGTACTCTTAAAGCTTTTAGTGCTCTTGAGTGATGTATTATTATTATTATTATTATTATTATTATTATTATTATTATTATTATTATTATTATTATTATTATTATTATTATTATTTTGTGGACCTGGAAAGAGGTTTATACCCTCATTGTTTAAGTCTAAGAAATCTCCTAAATCTATCCATTCCTCATCACACAAATGTCACATGAATTGTGTCCAGAGCTGGATGTCGTCACTTTGAAGGTCGAATGCTTCAAATGCTCAGAGAAGCTTGTAGGGATATTTAAAGCTGATTGAGGTCAGCCCAATTAATGTCACTAAAGATTTCCCTGCCTTAGATTTAACAAAATGCAACATGTTCCCACGGTGTTGTTTAAAAATGAATACTCACTCTGTTCATTATTGTACTATGCAGGTTTAAATTACTATAATTAACAACCCAAAAGATTGAAATAGCAAAGAAAACTGATAACTGTTATTCTGTAGAAAAAAGTTTCATATAAGTAGAATGGGAATGATAACATGTAATATGAATAAGAAATGTAAAGGTATGGTATGATTTACATTTAGATTGACTTTAGGGAAACTGATCTTAATATGAAATGACACTGGAAGCAACAAAAGAAAATATTTAGTAAGAGAAAACACCTTTTTAGATAAAGGGAACATATATTTCTATCTATCTATCTATCTATCTATCTATCTATCTATCTATCTATCTATCTATATAAATCTTTCTTTTTTTTCTGAGCATTACGAGCATTTCCCTCCGCAAAGATATATATATATATATATATATATATATATATATATATATATATATATATATATATATAATCCTACTTTTGGTATATAATTATTGGCCTATTTTTCATGTCAAACTTTAAATAATTCAGTCTTTCAATATGTATGCACTGCTGTTTGAGAACATCACATCATGGCTAAATGATATTCACAGTTACACATGAATAGTATTGATTATGTGACATATTTGACCAAATAAAACCCATAGCATTGCTATTTTTTATTTTTTAGTGTCCTTTCAAAAAGATTTGAAGTATTATTATGCATGATATGACAGAGACTAACAGAAGTAGATTGGAGTAAAATAGAGAAAACACCCACAGAAGAAGGATGGTTGTTCTTCAAAAACGTAGTACTAGAGGCGCAAAACAATTATATCCCTAAAGTAGACAAATCTAAAAGTAAAACTAAATTGCCAAAATGGTTTAATAGATCAATTAAAAAAAATATTCAGCGAAAAAAGGCACTTTACAGAGCATTAAAAAAGGACCAAAAAGAAAGTACACAGAAAGAGTACACAGAACTGCAAATGCAAGTCAAAAAGGAAGTTAGAAAGGCCAAGAGAGAAATAGAAATGAACATTGCTAAGGGAGCTAAAACAAATTCCAAAATGTTTTTCCAATATTACAACAGCAAGAGAACATTCAAAGAGGAGATTAAATGTTTAAGAGATACAAATGGCAAAATCGTAGAGGAAGAAAAAAAAATAGCAAATATGTTAAATGATTACTTTTCACAAGTTTTTACAAAGGAAGATACTGACAACATGCCCCACATGTCATCCAGTTCCTATCCAGTTTTAAATAACTTTAGCATAACTGAGGCAGAAGTGTTAAAGGGACTAGGAGCTCTTAAATTAAACAAATCCCCTGGGCCGGATGAGATCCTCCCAGTAGTACTCAAAGAAATGAAAGAAGTAATTTACAAACCGCTAACCAAGATCATGCAGCAGTCTCTTGACACAGGGGTGGTACCGACAGACTGGAAAATTGCAAACGTAATACCGATCCACAAAAAGGGAAACAAAACTGAACCAGGTAACTACAGACCAGTAAGCCTGACTTCTATTATATGCAAACTTATGGAAACTATAATAAGAGCCAAAATGGAAAATTACCTATATGGTAACAGGGTACTGGGAGACAGTCAACATGGTTTTAGGAAAGGGAGATCGTGCCTAACTAACTTGCTTGATTTTTTTGAGGATGCAACATCGATAATGGATAATTGCAAAGCATATGACATGGTTTATTTAGATTTCCAGAAAGCTTTTGACAAAGTCCCGCACAAAAGATTAATTCTCAAACTGAACGCAGTTGGGATTCAAGGAAACACATGTACATGGATTAGGGAGTGGTTAACATGTAGAAAACAGAAAGTACTGATTAGAGGAAAAACCTCAGAATGGAGTGTGGTAACCAGCGGTGTACCACAGGGATCAGTATTAGGTCCTCTGCTATTCCTAATCTACATTAATGATTTAGATTCTGGTATAGTAAGCAAACTTGTTAAATTTGCAGACGACACAAAAGTAGGAGGAGTGGCAAACACTGTTGCAGCAGCAAAGGTCATTCAAAATGATCTAGACAAGATTCAGAACTGGGCAGACACATGGCAAATGACATTTAATAGAGAAAAGTGTAAGGTACTGCACGCAGGAAATAAAAATGTACATTATAAATATCATATGGGAGATATTGAAATTGGAGAAGGAATCTATGAAAAAGACCTAGGAGTTTTTGTTGACTCAGAAATGTCTTCATCTAGGCAATGTGGGGAAGCTATAAAAAAGGCTAACAAGATACTCGGATACATTGTGAAAAGTGTTGAATTTAAATCAAGGGAAGTAATGTTAAAACTGTACAATGCACTTGTAAGACCTCATCTTGAATATTGTGTTCAGTTCTGGTCACCTCGCTATAAAAAAGATATTGCTGCTCTAGAAAGAGTGCAAAGAAGAGCGACCAGAATTATTCCGGGCTTAAAAGGCATGTCATATGCAGACAGGCTAAAAGAATTGAATCTGTTCAGTCTTGAACAAAGAAGACTACGTGGCGACCTAATTCAAGCATTCAAAATTCTAAAAGGTATTGACAGTGTTGACCCAAGGGACTTTTTCAGCCTGAAAAAAGAAACAAGGACCAGGGGTCACAAATGGAGTTTAGAAAAAGGGGCATTCAGAACAGAAAATAGGAGACACTTTTTTACACAGAGAATTGTGAGGGTCTGGAATCAACTCCCCAGTAATGTTGTTGAAGCTGACACCCTGGGATCCTTCAAGAAGCTGCTTGATGAGATTTTGGGATCAATAAGCTACTAACAACCAAACGAGCAAGATGGGCCGAATGGCCTCCTCTCGTTTGTAAACTTTCTTATGTTCTTATGTTCTTATGATTCAAAAGCAGTCTTGCAATAGTCATAGACTGTAAACAGCCCAAGTTTTCAGTTTAAGAAAATTGTTTGGTGTGTTACAATATTATAATATTGCAGTATTTTCACATGGCCTATTTATTTATTTATTTATTTTTATTTTTACTATCTGTTATTATTTTTAAAGTAGTCTGTATTTTCTAAATTAAAAAAAAAACATATTGCTAGTTTATACCCTTTAAAGTGAGGTGGGCTTTGAAATAAGTGAACGAGGAAAATGCTGTCTTTGTTGTTTTACTCGTAAGAGAAATATTACAGTTCCCAGAATGCCTCTGTGACCATTGACAGACATCCACAGACATTTTTTGGGATGTACACAACAGGCTTACATGATAAAAAGGAATTTATTTCAGGACATCCAGAAATAAATTATATTTTAATGATTTAAACATTTTGTGTGCATGCAAAAATAAAAAGATAGATTGAAAGATAGATACTGTATCAATCTTGTAGTATTGTATCTGTAACAGTGATGCTGCCTAAAGTAAAAGTATGGAACGCAAAAAGTTTTGTGAAGAAAGTCCAGAACGTTCCTTTCATGTCCCCCAGACCCTGTGAAGTGGAACTAAGTGCTCTGCTGAGATCATCTGGAGATGGCATGGCTATCAGTAAGACGAGGCGCTGCTGACTCAAACTGAGCTCTAAGCAAATAAATCACAACTTCAAGCTAGCAAACATGAAGGCTGCGGAAATCTATTAATGGCACAGGAAAAAAAAAGCCCTGAATCACTGCACTTTGTCAACAGTGATTATTTAAATTAGGGACAATATCATTTAAAAAACATTAAGTTAAATACATTTTGGTGCACAATTTAATTAAGAGTCAAAAACTGCAATGGGTTATTTCTATACATTAGGCAAAAATAGTGAAAAATATCTGAAATGTATGTAACTTTAATTATCTGGAAAAAAAAACAGATTATGTAACTGCATACAATTATATATATATATATATATATATATATATATATATATATATATATAGAGAGAGAGAGAGAGAGAGAGAGAGAGAGAGAGAGAGAGAGAGAGAGAGAGAGAGAGAGAGAGAGATCATTAATTGTAGGTACAGTATTGTAATTAGTTATTTCCCATATTTATTTATTTTTCCTAGTAATTTTAAACTTGACATTAATGAGTTAAGGCATGACAAACTGTGTCTAAAACATATTTTGTTCCTTTAGGCTAGTCTGGCTTGTTGAGAAGAATAGTTGTAAAAGTGAGTTGTGTAAATGATGCCAGTAGTCATCAGATTTTGGGTATGCAAATGTTGTAGCAACTTTATGTTGGTGATCCCTGCAGAGAAATGTTATAAGCAGGGAAGGGTCTGTGTTGTATACATTATTGTAGTATTAGTATTTTGCAAATTCTGCAATAATGTACTTAGACCAAGCAAGTATCATTAATAATGTGGGTGTTTTTTTTTTTGTTTGCCATTCCAGATTGAAGTATATACAGTAGTCTACAAGTATTTTACTAGAAGGATTGAGTTTTGCATGCACTGTAATATGCTATTCTGCTGTCATCATGAAGCATGTAGACTACGGATCTAGATATCTGTCATACCTGATAGCAGCTACTGTTCAACTGCGCACAGTATGTCATCAGAAAAAAAAATATATATATACATATATATTTGTGGAGAGTAGTAGACGTATTTGACAGATGGAACCAGCAGTAGTTTTTTTTTGTTTACAAGACTTATTTTTAAATATACTGTATATACAAAGAAACTAATGTGCAGGCACTGCACCAGTGCTACTCTTATCACGTAACTAAATGCAAGCCTTAGAACACCCTCGGAAGAAGAATGATCGTTTAATAAATTAACACAGGCCTTTTTATAAATTGTTTATATGATTCATTAAAAGTGAATGCATTACTTCCCAGCCTGAATTATTAAAAAAAAAAGAATCATGATCATTCTAGGTAAACTTCCATTGCTGGTTTGCTTGATTTTTTCACTGTGAATGCCCCCAGCTGATTTAAAGTTAACCTGAGATTTCCATTATGATGCTGTCTGTGTTATTTTAATGGTACAATTACTGCCTCTGAAATAACAATTCTTCTACCCATTTTGTTTAACATTGTTTTTAATGTATAATTACGTAGTGACGCTTTGGATTCGGTTCAAGGAGGACCAAATCTTTCTTGGCAGATCGAATCCTGGCTGAAGTGCTGTGGAGTTGCCAAGGATGTTCTTCTGTGGCAAGCTGCCCTTTTTCCAGGCTTCCTACCACAATTCTTAGGTGTCCTTATGTTCCTCATGCAGACTCTTAGCATACTGCCAGAATGGCTTTCTGGATTTGAGTCTACACGGCGGTGGCATTAATATATTGTTGTTAATTGTGAGGTCTGGGTTTTCAATCATTTTGCGGTACTCTTTATATTTATATATAAATGTGTTCACTCACTTTATAGGTGTCAGGTATTGATATTCATATTCTCCTGCACATATAGCATTGTGACCATTTGCACTGTAAAGGGCCTGAGGTTCGTTTACTGCTAAAAAATCTTAATGACCCCTAACTTCACTAAGAATAGCAGTGTGTACAGTATTGATTTTTTTTCTTAAAAATACAAAGCACTGCATGCATGTGAGGTAGCGCACAAAAATCTGTATTCAACATTTAGCAGTGATGCTGCTTTTGTGGTAATTGCCTTTCTGCACATACTTGAGTATTTCCTGTTAGATACATGTACAGCATTATACACCAGATCTTGCTGTCAAGCTGAGCTTTCATAAAATATCCAATTTCTCTTTTTACATTTATTACATTCCATTACTGGTAATTCTAGTGTTGGAAGCAATGGGGCTGGATTATGCTTGACATCAGTTTTAAACTAATTTACCCAATCTTACTTGCAGCTAACGTTTGCTATTCCAGTTCATTTCATACAAAGAGTAGCTGACGTGTGCTATAAACCCTATTAAATTGCTTAAAGATTTTTCATTTTCCTTGATGTGTTTTCTTATACCCATACAAAGACAAAGTGCAGTTTGAATAATGTAAGGAGCATTGTTCATACGCAGTTTTGTTATTCATTTTGGGACCTGTCACCTCACTTTAGTTTCATTGGCTTATTAATGCTTAAGGATTAGTCTGGGGGCTTGCAATAAAAACAGACAATCTGATACTAGTGGAAAAATGTCCCATCAGCATTTCCTTTAGTGTTTAAATCACAAAGGATCAGGGGCTGCCTAAGGTGCTAATGCTGTATGCTATTTAGGGTGAAAGCCAAAGGGTAATTGTGGATATGAAGTTAAATCCTGCTACAGTAGATCTCCAGGCTGAAGTAGCATGTTTTTTCAGTGGAGTATTCCAAATCATTTTCCAGTATTTTAAAGGTATTTTCCTTTAAATCTTCATAACTATTGCCTATAAGATGCCTGAACTACATGATTTAAATTTCTAACTTCACAGGTTTTATTGATTAATATAAACTGATGGCCATGGGATACTTGTTGTAATTGCTTCTTATATGCACTATTTTTCAGGGACCAAATTATCAAAGCTTTTTGCTCCAAATCATCATCAGCACAAACACCAATTACACTTCTAAAACAATTAGGAAACAACTGATAAGCCACTAAATGAAATGCCCGAGTTGTTTATGTTTGGTTTGATGACTTTATTTTTGTTTCCTTTCTGAAAAACAAAAATGTTAATGATTTGGTGTAAAGATCTTTCAAAATCTAGCTAACCATTTGATCTAAATTAGTATTTAGTGACATTTTATTGGTTCTATATAATGATATTCCTTCTGTATTATGTATGCTTGCAGTTATGTTATTTAATAATGTATATAAAATTCAGAAAAAGTAGAGTTATTGTCAGAATATAGCACTCTGCCTGTGTACAGTAGGCTTATAGTGCACACAACTGAGCAGCCTTGTGTATCCCTTATATGACATGAACATCTTGTATCTAAAAAATGAGAAGACTGGCACCATGTTTAATTTTAGCTGAATATAGCAGTTTGAACATATTTGATATTGCACAAGTAATTCAGGGATAACAAGGAATTTAGTAAGCAGTGGCTCAGAGTTTGATAATAAATCCCCTATGCAGTCATTTTGCATTAATCCATCTGCCCCAAAACTTGTTGGATGGTTATTTAGGTAGTAAATATTGATGATGCAAACACTCAAACACAAATAATTAATGGTCTACAGTGGGTATGATGTAATACTCCATGAAGTTCATTGCCTCATCATTAAAATGTAAAGAAATAAATAAAAAACGTATGTGGTCATTTTAAAGCCTGCGAAACATACGTGTTTATTACAAGGAGATTTATATTCAACAAAGTAGTGTTTAATTTATGTGTAATTAAGATGACTGCTACTGTTTCAGTGGTTAAAGAACCCACAGCAATCCATTTTGCATTCCTCTTTAAAAGCTTACAGTCGATAAAGATAATATTGGCTGCCAAAGATCAGTAGCTATAACTCATTATGTGTTGGTCACAGCTGAAAGCTCAACAGCCTAATGCTAATAGGGTTAACTGCTCATTACAGCAGCTAATTACAAAGATCGACTGCCATTAACAATGAATAATGTCAGTTTAAAGGGCATTGATCTGAACTATTGATTTAATTGTACGCAAATACAAATCAACATCATGGTCACGTGCATAATTAAGATACACATCGATAACCACAGTGTAAGGTTTTCTTCATAAACATGTTTGTCAAAGTTCTTGGTAAGTAACTGCCTCCCAGATAATGAAATTATCATTCCAGAGTCCTACATTAATGATTCGTCTGCGTCCTTCATATTTCTTTTCTGTTTTCTAATGCTTGTCACTTTTCTGATTAGAATCTGGTTTGGGAGCAGTAGTGTATTCCTGTTGGAATGCCATTTGGCCTGTACTCACTTTGATGCATTCTTTGCAGTCATGCAGAGACCACAGGTTCAATATTGTTCTTTATAAGATCTGCACTTTATAATGTATGCACTGCTGAGTACTGCATCTACAGAAGGTGGTAGGCCCATTGGCAATGAGAGTTGATGAAAGCACCACTTTTTTTACAGTTAACATTTTTATGAATTAAAGCTTTACACACAAAGCCAATGTTGTCTTCCAAATGACTTTTTCTCATTTTCTAAAGGTTCTGCTTTTTGCCAGAACCTGAGGTTTAGCAATGATCAGCTAGAAAGTGCAGGTTTCAGGAATGCATGTCAGTCTTTTTGAAAACCTTCTTATTATCTTTAGGTGTTTTTGTTGTCATGCCAGCCAAGCTGCTAAATAAGCCATCTTTCTGTCATTGCCAGATGAAAAAAAAAAGAAAAGAAATATCTTGAGTTAGCCAGAATTTCACATTTTTCTAGATGGTGAGGCAAAAATGTGACACTGCATTGACGGTTATATCCCTATAAAGAGAGCTATCTTTTAAAACTCAAAGCAAGATCTGAGTTATAACAAGCCTGTCTCTAACATAATGATTTATATTATTTACTTTCCCATCTTCAGTGGCATGGAGGCAAACCAGCAGCTCCTATAGTCACCTGGCAACCATTTTAAAACTGTGAAATCTGTACCTGTTACATCAATGGATTGCTGTGTTGAGCTCAATTTGATATAGGCTTAAATTAGGATTTTAGAAACAACAGCTGTCAGTGGCAGTATAACCAGTTAAAATTGGAAGTAGTCAAATTCATCAGTAACATTATATTCTACTGGTCTTGAACTAATTTTCATTGAACTCAGGTTTCATGCTACTGTTTCTAAAAAAATACTTAATGTTCCCTCAGTTTAAAAGTTGAAATTGACATTCATGGTGCACTACCATTTCCAGACCACACAACCATTTTCATAGGTATACTTTTTGGCTTGGCTGTGCTACATAAAATTGCCTTGCTTTAAATAGTAGCCTGTTTTTTTTTTCTGTGTGTATGTGTGTTTATTGTTTACCTGGAACCTAGGTGACAGAACATGTGAGTATTTCACAATGGTGGTCCGAGTTTTACAATGCCTGTAAAGTTTATATGCCCTCAAGTAATTTTAAGTGAACTCTTTCCCTGCTGAGAACGTGACACATTCATTGTAGGCACTGCACGTTGGAAGCTGTCAGCAAGGTGGAGCAGGCTGCGCATCAAATGACAGGTCTGATGGAGAGCCACACTTAGCCCACATACTAATGGGACACACGTGTGCTCACTAACCTTTCTTCAAACACCCAGTAGGCCACTTGGATATTCTCCCTTGGCCATTTCCCTTGGTGTGGCTGATGACAGAGATAAATATATTAGTGGCTTATTTCAGGTCAAGAGGCAGAAGAGCCTTGCCAGCTGTAGCTAATTATACTACCCAAAATCCCATGTTGTGCTGGTAAGCAGGCAATGCAGCAGCAGACAGTCTTTTACGAGAGGTTCAGCTAAAGCACTGATCCCATTTGGGGAAATCTATTATCGACAGAACTTAGACCAAGAGTCTTTTCTTTAGAACAGAACCTACGGTATAGTCAATTACTAATAAATGTATAATTATTAAAATAGTAGAATGCTATCAATGGCTCAGGTTTACCCTGGATTACTCATGTACTTACTCAACATGGGTAAATGGTCTGGTGAATTTGCCATTACAGTACAAGGGTTTTTGCATGCAAGCATCAGAAAACATGTTTAATCATTCATTCTGTTTTACCATGAGATAATCGATAATTTATATCAACCAGTCTTTGTTAAATCAGGATAAGAGGCATCAGTGGCTGGCAATGAGATCATAGTTGGAAATGGTTTTATTACGATGGACATGGAACCATACGCAGCACAAAACATGACCCTGCCAGTCAACAATGGATAATGACAAAATTAACTTGATATTACATTAGGAAGTAATAAAGAATTTGTATTTGGGTATTTTTTACTTGCTCTTTCACTAAATGACTATTTTATATATTTTTTGTGTAGCCCTGACTAAATACGCTTAAATGCAGAATACAAATCTTGGGAATTGATGCAAAGGCTTCAATGCATGGTATGGTTTCTACAAAGCAAGCGTTCTTCTCTGAAGAATCTGGTGGCAAAGATTAATCAGCCGTGTTTTCTGCTGTGCTGTGTGTCAGTTAGAAAGTATAGCTCTTTTTCCTAAAAAAAAAAAACACATGCTGTTTTTCTGCTCTGTCAATCATTGAGTCCTTAAAATTAGAAAATTAAAAAATGACCTTGACAGGACAGTTCTGCATAGATTTGCAGGAACTTTTGACCTCTAACCCTAAGAAAGCGATTACAGCTCAGAATTGACACTGCCCAAATAAACAGTTATATCAGTAACATACAGTATGCATGAAATGACAGATATATCTCCATGATCTGATATTATCGTTAATGACAATACCAAGTTTATACCAAGTTTCAACTACTTGTTTGTTAAGCTTAGTTAATTAAACCGCAGACGCTGTAGATAATAAAGTGGTACTGCATTGAGTTTAGTTGGCTATTACTAGTATTTCTATACTTGAAGTTGTCAATAAAAATGTGGTAGGCATCATGGGACAATATTTTATAGTGATCAATTGTTCTTCAATAACATCCTTTAATGTTCTCCAACCAGCTACTGTAATATAAAGACAAGAAATATAATACTCATGACGCACTTAACCCTACAGAACCTCACAGGGTTTATAGATCCAGCAGTAGTCTTTTGTGATTTTTTTACACTTCAATGGTGAGCTGTGTATACAGACTTGAGGTTGATACAGCTATGTTGCCTCAAACTAGGTCTCCGGGTCTTCTGGAAGCAGTTTTCAAGCCACTGATCCAGATCAAGTGGCTTCATGTTCCCTCTGCTTAAAAGTTGAAATTGACAGTTAAAATATCTGAATTTGTTTCAGTATATTTATGGTGCTTTACCATTTCCAGACCACACATAAAGTCTGCTTTTTATAGATGTTTCCATTAATTTATGTACACTGTGGCCTGACTGTGCTACAAAAATCACATTACCATAATTTCTCAGTATGACCACAATACTAGGTCCTTTAGATTTGTACATTCTGCATAGTTATAAATATAACAGTTTAAAATACACCTATTAGATAGCCTGTGCTAGTCTGTAACCCTAACAACAGTCTAAATAAAGGACACATTACTTACTACCTGTATACTTCTAACTTATGACCTTTCAGGAATTGATGGGTTATCCTGAGCCTAGAAACAATTTCCACATACAGGTTTATTCAATGCTGTAACATCTGATTTATTGTCACTTTGAGCTGCAATGGTAAAATGGTTTTGGATAAGGTATAATACATGTGGTGATCTACCTTGTGTCAGTACACTTTTGACAGCAACTACATCCCCTACTGTTATGGTTTAAAGGGCTGCATTTTTTTTTTTTTTTTTTTACTAGTATGGGGCTACAGTTTGTGCAGCACTTATAATACTGTATATCCTGCTCTCATATTGTTCTCAAGAGGGAGGCAGCTTTTTGAAAACCATTATTGCAAGAAGGATCTGACTGAACCTGAAAGCTACTTCATTTGCATAACACTCTCCTGAGAAGAATGTATTCATTTCAGAGAACCGGATTGATCCTAAAAAAAAAAAAAAAAAAATAAAATCCCTCAAAAAGGCGCTGATTTTATGCATAATAAAAAAAAAAAATTAATAATGAAACATTTTATTGCTTCTAATCTAAAATGTCTTAAATGGTTTCACAGTATTTACAGATTATAGATAAAAAATACGGTGGATATTAAGAGGAAATTGCTTTTTAGTTCCTGTTCACTGAATGGAAATACTAAGTTAATACATTGAGCTGTGTACCAGTAACCAATTTAACTTTTGCCATGAGTGAATGGACCATATATTACACAGATAACTAGCACACTTTTTTATGAGATTAACTTGATATTTCCCCAGTCATGACATTTTATTTTTTTAATTACTTGGTTCGTCAAAAAAAGAAGTCAGTGAATAACAGTCATTATATAAACATACTGCAAACATGCCTCAATTCATTTAGGTTCATTTTAGGAGCAACAAAATTGTACACAGCAAAGTATTGGTTAGTCTGATGTATGGTGTTTAGACAGGCATCTTAAATAATTGACTTTGATCTGAAATGGACTATTCAGATTGCTTACAATGCTGTAATCTGCTTCATTACCCGATAGTGTGAAGCTGCTTATATTAGCTTGCTATGACAGTCATATATTTTTGCAATGCCTTTGATCTTTCCTGTTTGTTTTTTTTGTTTTTTGTTTTTTTGTTTTTTTAGCCGGTACATTTTCTGTGTTTTGTATTTATTAAATTACACTCTGTGCTGAACTTGAAAGTCAGTGGTGAATGGTATCATCCTTGACAGACGACAAGCCTGCTTCCACACCATTCTTTTGCATGGCTTCCTGCCACACACATTTTGTCCAGGTTTAATGTGCTTTGGCAAGTGAGTGGGTTCACTTCTAAACTATTTTCTCCAGGTAGCAAAGAAAGGTGGGTCACTAAAAAAGGCAAGTGAACACTAAAATAGTGCATTAACTCTGCTACACTGGTTAATAGCTGGCTAGACCTCACAGATGTACTCTTACTCCGGGAATAAGGGCGTATAAGGATGAGCCCTACACTCAGAGATAACAAGTCCAGTAAGCAGAAGCAGAAGCATCAATTTAACACACAGCTCAGTCTCTTGTCAGGTTAGATTATCCTAATCACAGTAATGATGCCATACCTCTCTACAGAAATCAATACCTCTGCTTTGACAACTGGATTTATTTTATTATATATCGTCAAATGTATTTTGAATAACTCCATCTACCCTTATACATTTTGTAACTGTTCAGTTCCCTAACCAGGTTCCAGAAGTAAATACACAATTTTGATTTTAGTGTACTGTGTAATTTGTTATAATAGTGGATTATTAACAGATTGTGTTGACTACGCTTTTATTATTGTTTATTATGTCTGTATGAACATAAAGGTATTACACATTTCTGTTATTTGAGATAATCATTCAAATGTGACCAACTAACATTCCTGTATAAATCTGACAATGAAAAACTTAAATTTCATAGAAATTGCCCTTGATAAGTATTATATCCCCAAATTCATGAAAGAAATTGACATACAGTAGATGCCGGTTATTAGCAACCCTGATAAAGACAGCTTTCAGTTATTAACATTTATGTTAATGGAATTCTGATATTAGCAACTGCACACCGCTTATTGACAACTTTATTACTAGTTGCCAGTGCTATAGAGCACACTTGCATGATTTATGAGCATACTTCAAGCAGCTTTTATAACACACTGACTTCACAACTGCGTATTTCTGGCAGACTGAGGCAGAATCGTGGCTTTGAATCTGACTTCGAAACTGCACGCAAAATTGAAATGGATTTACAGCAGGAGGTGGTACATTGTAGAAAGCAGCCAATGTTGGACAATTTCTTATTTTAAAATTGTGTTCTTTAGAATTGACTGTAAGTACGACACATATTTGCTTTACTCATTGTAAGGATAATTGTAGTACATTGTTGTGTAGAACTATTTAAGCCGACGCCCTTTTATTTAGTTTTACACACGTGTGAAGTAAACAGTTCTATGTTTGGGTATTTTGTGTTTCTCATGTTAATATTTTAACACTGTAGCATTTAAAACACATGTGTTTCTGGGCCATATTTGTATAACTACAGTATATATCGTTGTTCCATATAAATACACTTGAAAACAGGGGCTTTTCACTTATTGGCAACTTTTTTTCAGGCAACCGAGAGGTTGTTAATAAGCATCATCTTTGAAAAGGTGATAATGTCAGGGATGTACTTTATACACCTGAATTAAGGTTTTTCAAACTGAGCATGTTAGTAGAATGATTTATAGAACCAAAAACATACAGGTGGGTAAAATAAAAAGTTGTTCACTGAAGAAACCATTACCATCCATTACTCTTGCCGTTGTTCTTGAATCATCTCTTGTGTCTAAGACAGTTCAAACACTGTAAGTACACCAACAGCTTACTTCAGTGTGCACACTTGTGTATGCATTTCTCGCACTACAAAATACATTTGTATTAACACACCTGTGTAAACTTTTCTTTCCTTTTCGTATGCATCATTATCATCCATTCCCTTTGGACACTACATATCAAGGTCCAGTGTACACAGTTTTCCAATAACTGTACACCATAACCAGTTCTGGACAAGGCATCTCCACAAGAACCCCAGACATCCTTTTCGAAAGATTCAACTGCCTGATCTTAAAACAGATTGCTATTCAATAGCCCTACCCATACTTCACAAATTATTTTGGTTATGATTGAATGATTTTAGATTGTATGTCACAGAGCCCAACATCTGATATGACACATCCTTAAGAATGAACACTTGGAAATACTATACAGATTGTTTTCTTCCTTGAATATTCAGGATAACTACAGGAGCATTGTTTTCACATGGAATAACAGAAACATGGTGTTCTGCAGTTTGTTTGATGATAAATTGCACTTGCATGTTTACTACTGTGTCAGCCCTTGTATTACCAGGCTTCGTGGAGCATTCTCGCTGTGTTGGCATTGTCCCCACAGTGAAAAACAGTTCATTTGAAAACAAATTAAAAACAAATATTAATCAATGGGTAATAATGGTTCATATCAGCTGGAGAAATGGCTCCTCGTATATTGTAGCAGTAGAAGCATTTGGAAAAAATCTATCAAAGTATTTGGCTGTTTTGATTATGTTTGGAACCCCATTGTAAACAGTCCTTTACAATGATTATTATAAAATGATATAGAACAAGAATCTATAGTTGTTCCCTGAAGACAGCTGTTGTTTCACAGACTTTCATATTTTCAGTACACTGCTATCCCACCTGACTGGTGGTACAATTATCAACATTACACCTAAATCAATTCAGTTATTCATTCATGATTATGGGGGTCATTTAGTCTATTGGGTGCAATGCATGTTATTGCTTGTTTGGATTTTTTCTTTATTTATTTTTTTTATTTACTAAGTTTCTGTAAACTGAAAACTGAATGTAGATAAATGACAGGTCTTCTTTTCTCATCTTTTATGTTTAAGGGCTTTGGACCTTCTGGAAGTTTTGAATGTAGCTAACAATTTAACTTTAACCTTTTAAAACTTATTGATCTCATATTGAGTTAAAAATCATTAAATATTTAAAGTCCCAGGTCAAATTAAAGTGCACTCCTGTGTTAAGGTTAAAAGTATTGGATTTTGGAAACAGCAGTAACTTTGAACGCTTTACTAGGCAAAAGTGTACATGATAGTTTTTAACAATTCAGCATTGGAAATTTGAAAAAAGGGGTCAGACGCAATATCATTTACCAAAGCCACATCTGTTTACTGATTTGTATTCTATTTACTGAACCACAGCACACTGATGCATACTGTAATAGTGTAAATATATTCACCATGAGTTTAATGCTCATTTAACTTAGATTACCGCAGGTTTAATAATGACTATACTGCTATACTGTATGTGGCATTGAATATTATAATAATATAAAAGAATATTGACCACATAATAAAGCCTTGAGAACGTAATACACGAATCATCTGTAACCGTTAAGGCTGTGCATGGTGAGGTTTAATATTGTGTATCAATTAATAAATATAAACTGTACAAATTAGGCAATTAATATATCAACTACAGTGCCTCTCAATGTGAACCAAAAGGTATTGCATTTAAGGTAGTATATATTTCGCCTGATATAGTTTAGCATGAACTCTAAATTGTTATTTTAATGGCTGACCATTTCTTATTGATTAGAATGCATACACTTTTAATGTGCTTCTGGTAAATCTCAAAGAATCACTGTAAAGGAGAACAGGGGTACTTTCCTTACATTAGACACCGTACCGTAATAGAGGTGTGTATCATTTGTATTGTGATACTGTCCAAGACTTAAAGCATAACAGAGCTCACTGTACTTCACCAAATGGTTCTTGAATGAAGAATACATGTATGTGATGCATGTTCTCTGTCTCATTTCATTTCTGTCTTTTAATTTAATATTCCATCATTAATTGATCATTTGATCTTATTATGCATATCACACAGATAGGCCATCAGGACCATGACATGTATTGTGATATATATTGTAATGCTATCTGCATATCGTGATATGTATTGTATTATGTCATTGGTGTGTCATTACACCCCTGAAGGAGATTGAGATCTATTGAGCTACTTGTACAGCAAATTAGTTTTCCTTGTGGTTAGTAAAAACTTAATTATATGGTAACAACAATACTTAGCACTTAGTAAAGAACCTTAGGGAGAGATTAAAAGTCTAGTACCACCATTTTTCTGAAAAGAGGAAAAAAAATATATTAATGTTATAATAATTATAATTATTTCTTTATTTTTTATGGACAAGTTAGTGAAATGCACATTTATTTTCTTGTCTATCTTGAATTGTAATTGTTCCAGTAATAAGTGCTAACTGATGTGAAAATTACAGTTCTAGTTTTTATTCTAGCAAGTAATTCTACTAAAGAGTTAGATGAAAAACAAGACATTATTCCTAGCATTGTATCCATTGTTATCCCACAGAAACTGTATGTGGGATCTCATCTTGTCAATGGATATCTCCTCATTGTTGTGCTCAATAAAACCTGCATCACTGAAGCTATGAAAGCAGCAATTGATGGGCTTCCTCTAAGGCAATCAAACTCTTCAGAGAAGGGGCATGAATGTTGACATGTTTCCCAAAGGAAAACTTTAGCCTTCTTTCCTTATTGACAGATTGTGACATTGCCAAATAGCAGTCCACCGCAGAAACATTCTGTTTAACCTGCATGCAGTCTGTTAGTCAGCATGCTGTTTTCATTAAGGTTTTTGATAGAAAAGAAAGTGAGATCCCCACCCCTTTTTCTTTGGTATGAAGATAAAGAGAAGCAATTTGGCTTATATGTAAGAATATGCTTATATCTATAAATTGTTTCTAGCTTCATAGTCTAAGAATGGTCATTATTGTCCATTTAGGCTTTATAGGAGTACAGGGGAATTTCAATGGACTCTATATGAATACCAAACTTTTTTAAGCCATCATAATGCCTAAAAGAGTAAAATGAAAACATTTTTCTTTGAATTTTTAATTTTCAAAAATAAACAGTTTGATAAACCAATTATAAACACTGTCCATCTTTAATTTGTTGTAAGCTATTTTAACAGTCTCCCGGGCTGAGACGCTGTACGTGATAAGCTTTACTATTAGCAGGACATGAGCATGAAAGTAAACAATGTACCCATGGGATAAACTAAGGGGAACATGCAGTTGCAAGATTCACTAGGATATAAAGGGCATGAACACCAGTTGTTTACAGTGCTCCCCCTTTATAACGCTGTAGTCGGGAGCCACAGTTAAGAGACCATGCTATTTGTGTTCCACCTTATAATGAGAATACTAGTGTTAGTGAAATGGCATTATGGGGCAAATGGGAGCCATGACCGTACCGCCCTATAACCTGTGCAGCAGTATAACAGGCTGCCTTATAAAGGGTGAGCAATGTATTTTACCTGGTGTCAAAACTGTAAAATGGACTGAAATGTATTCATACATGAAATCCAGTAATATGTGTTATTAAAATAACATTTTGTGACAATGAGCAATCTTGCAATTACATCCAACGATCACGTTTGTCATGGAAATTTGATTTCATATGCCATTACCTTGGCTCACATTTGTGATTCCAATGAGGAAAATAATACCATTTTCCCAGTGGAGCAGAACAGAACACTTAAAAATAAGTCCATATAATTATATTTAAAGCAGATATGATTAGCATTTTCTTAAAAGCAACAAGCAATAATGAAATGCTCTATTGCATTCTTACTTGAAAAGCTGATTCTCTTCGTCTGACAAGTAGTTTAGTGAAATATAATGCATGTCATCAGAAACATTCACTATAATGCCTCTATCGAAGCAGAAGATCTGTAATTGGAAGGAAAACCTGGACGTCAGCATTTACAAAACATGGCAAGACTGCCAGAATTATTATTTAATTTGATCTGCATGAGATTAAAAGATAAAGTGCTCTGAAAACATATTCCTAGCCGCAAACCACCAGTAAATATTTTAAATATTTCATATCTATGCTGTGAAAGAAGAATGTTTTTATTTACTTTTTTTAATATATAAAATCTATATAAAATATATCTGGTGGTCAATTCTATTGGACTGTTATGACTGACGGAGAATTAAAAAAAACAAACAGAAATCAAGCAGCTTTTCTGTTACAATATTCAGACTTTTAGAGTATTAGAGGAATCGATCTTTGGAGGGTTTATTCAATCTTAGTAATGTTAAGGAAGCCTGAAGGTGAAGTGGTTTGTCACACTCATGAATTAATTAATAAGTGCCTCTTTATCCAGTTGAGTGTGCTGTTGTATTTTTTCTTACTTTGTGGTTGTGAGTACAAACTGTACTATTACTATAAGTCAAGAGATACTGTACAATGCCAGTCTACATTCAACATACAGTGTTCAACATTTTAGGCATGGTTTTTAAATATGTCATGGGCGCAGGGGGATGAATTAAAGTAATTTACCAATTAAATTAAATGAAAGGGTTTTCTGTGCCTGAGAGACACAAGAATGATAAGAAGAGATCAGGATCATTGCATGAGGTAAATAAAAACATGCTGGCACCAACTTTCTTCTCAGGTGGTCTGATTCCATATCTGTCTCAGATAAGGAAAACATTTCTCTGAATGACGCTAGATGCTATTTCAACAAAACCACGCGGTGACTAAACTGTTGTCAGCATCTGTTAAACAAGTTCAGGTGTGTCACATGCTTTATTTCAAAAGCATCGGAGAAATTATTAAGGTTAAAAAAAAATGACAGAGTTATTCTGGAAATAGTCTGTGCATTTTTTTTGTAGAAATTTCTTTAATTCTTTAATTCTATTTTGCACTTAAGAACAAATACTATTACAACCTTCTACATTTTGACCGATGAAAAGTAAAGAACAATGCAGCACAAAATACAAGAGCTAAAATAATGCATGTAAATATTCATGGTTGTCCCTGAAAAGGTGGACAATGGGCTAAACTAAAACTATATACATTACTTGGATTAACAAAGGTTGTTTTTTCTTGGCTATACATAGGAATGTATATGCTAGCTGTTTCACCTTGAAAACCACATTCTCTTCTAAGCTGTCTATTCCAGTTCATTCTTATTACTTTACTGAACACAGGGAATGATTACATTCTGCAAACAATTGGTTCTATTATTAATTCACTGTGTTTTTGTGAATGGTTTCTCAGCTCAGCACTGTAGATTTTTTTTTTTTTTTTTTTTTTTTTTTTTAATTCAACCAAAAATATATTGTAGGACAAACTAAATATTGTGGGAAGATATTATTTAGCTGATTTAAACTATTGCAGAAAGCTAGTTCCTCAAGCTATTATCCCAAACATGTTGGAAATGTTAATGTTTGACAAGTATTTTAATTCATAATTCCTCTGCTTTGAAGTTTGTTGATAACATTCTTCAATTATGAAGCAGCTTGACATGAAAATACAATAAGAGATAAAGAAAACATCTATGTTATAACCACTTAACATACTGCATAGTGGTGTTGTATGAGTAATAGGCATTATAAAAGAGATGGAACCCAAGACTTGGTCAGGTTTTTTTCACAGGATGAGCATTATCTTCCCAAAATTACAGTATCTGCTTATGTATAAATCTAGCTTCTAGGCTCTTGATCTTCTTAGCAACAATACAAGTTCATATACAGCTCCTTATCACTGACCTCAAAAGTAGAGTTTAGGTTTAAAATAAGCCAGACTAATTCCTTTGTCAGTAGGTGGTACCATTTTAGTTACTGTGAAAGGCCTTAGACTTCTTCTTTTGCTATTTACTGGCAGTGTATTTTGTTCAGTTATTGCTTAAGAATTTCCCTATCTGAATGCATGACATGTTAATTGTGTCGTGATGCTTTCTCTTCTGCAGGAGAACATCTGCGAATATGTGCCCAGGGATACACATGCTGTACCTCAGAAATGGAAGACAAACTCAGCCAGCAGAGTAAACTGGAGTTTGAAAACCTGGTTGAAGAAGCAAGTCACTCCATGCGTACAACCTTTGTGTCCAGACATAAGAAGTTTGATGGTGAGTACAGTAGCTATTGGCTTATCTTACTCTGTAAAAGCATCACCTTTTTCCCCTCAATTAGTAAAATGTTCTGCCTGATATTGAGGTTTGCAGCTTGTCAGATTGGTGTCCTTCGGTGCTTGTCAAGGTGACCTAAAGTTCAGAGCAAATGGAAGACTTGCTGTCAGTTAAGCACAAAATGTGGTCTGCATGAAATAAGTTGTCTGTAAATAACTTTGTTAGACAAATGAAAGAGATACATTGGGATCTATTCAACTGTATTAAATTATAACATTTAAAAGACACCATTTAAATAAACTGAATAGGCCTTGATATCCCAAAAAATAAAGAGAGACATTTGCATAAGATTGAGGGAATAGTGCTTAGAATATAAGAAAGTGTCTATCAGAATCAATACTTTTATTATGTATGAGTAATTTGTGGGGGATTGCAGTGAATGTTAAACAAGTCCATCAACATTTTAGATAATCAGCATTAAAATGTACAATATTAAAAGGACAGAACATGGACTGGCCAGACCAGTTGTAAGCTTCTTCTCAACATGAAACATCAACAGTATATTTCATATACAGCATTGGGGCTTAACTGTGTTCTGGATACCTTTTTGTTTTCATAAACAGACAGTTTCGTGCTGTTCATCAGAGGGTAAAAACTGACAGCATTTTAAAATCAAAACATGCCTTAGCTGAGCAAATGCTGTCAGTCACATGATTGATGTTAGCCTACCAGTAGATTACTGGATCTAGCAGCTGTATCTGTACTTTGTCTGCTGATCCCATGTTTACAGTAGGCAGACATTCATACTATCCTGGGATACTGATAACACCGTGTAACAAATTCCTGGGTAGTAAGTGTTATTTCCTAATTGCTTATGCCTCAAAAGTATAGAAAATGGCTATTATTCCCCACAAACTTTGCTTTTGTGACCAGGACAGGTAAATTTCAAAATATCACTATTTCCAATGAGAAAACGGGCGGTTTTGTGTCTTTTCGTTCACATAAAGTCAGAAAAAAACAACATATGAATCCAAATTAACATGTATTTATAGTAAAGTAATACAAAAATGACTACAAAAGATTTCGAAGTGAGTAATTTTTCGAGATTTACGATTATACTGTAAATTTACAGTATATATATATATATATATATATATATATATATATATATATATATATATATATATATATATATATACAGGTGTTGAGAATGACTGGGTTTTGTTTGGAACCCCTCAGAATATACAGAAAGAGACTAAGTTTGTACTGATTAAAACAAATGTATTCATGAGAACAAAGTGTGCCTAATTTATTAGCATTTTCCACATCTGCAGAAAATGAAATGCATGCAATTAACAGCTGGATGCTTATTAAACAACAACGGTGATTTGTTCAGTAAGTACTGGCACTGGAAGCACTTTCAAAACCCATCTGCAGTAATTAAGGTGTGCCATCAAACGTTGTCTTGACACCCATAATTACTAGTATCTTAACACAGACAATTATTGTCATCAGTATATGACTCATTGTGGTTACTTTCCTGCTGCATATTTTTCCAGTCCAGGAAGAAAAAGGTAATACGGTTGATTAGGAGAGTTATAAATGGATTGCTTGCTAAACCACATATTGACTCTACAGTTGTTTGTGTATCTTGGAGATTTAAGCATTTCCATTATCGCTGCGTATGTGATGTACTGAGGTGCCACAATTGTATTAGTTTCACCCAGATCCTTGCACATGCTGTCTCTCTTCTGCTGTCGGTACCACCTTAAACACTTGATATGCCATTAGCTCTGACATGTTTTAGAACATAAGGGAGACATTAGACTAGAAACTGTTTTAAATAGATTTTGTAAAGCATTTTATGTCAGATTATTTTGTTTTATATCTTTCTTCTGAATTCTACAAACCAGATAGTGTGAGCTGAGCGTTCTGAGCTCGACAGAACCTTGGCCATTTTCCCAAATGACCAAGGTCAAAGCTTTATACTTTATATATGAATATATATATATATATATATATATATATATATATATATATATATATATATATATATATATATATATATATATATATATATATATTTTTTTTTTAAATCAGAGAAAAAGCTTTTAAGAAATATCAAATGGCTCTACAATCTTCTTAATGTATCATCGTATAGATCCAAGAGAAGAACAACCTGGTAGTTTGATGGTATCACAGACGTCAGCGGTACGGCATTTTTTATTTTATTTTTAATCTGAAGTAAGATTTTAAAAGAATTAATACTGTGTTGAAATGAATTATTTAATGCATAACAGGTTTTCTCATTGGGAGTATGTATTTAGCTAGCTTGTAGCTAGCGAAATACAGAGATTTGTATGTTGTTGGTCTATATATGCGTATTCATCGGCCTCTCTGTGCCTTGATGTTCATGTGTAATATAAGCCCTTTTACAGTTTCAGAGACAATCTGGATGATGCCATGTTTACCAAATGTCATACGTCTAACTGTCATACTTCCACTGTATTTAATTTTTTTAATTATGGATTTTTACTCCATCTTATAAAGCACTTTGTGATGGTGGTCCACTATGAAAAGCGCTACGTATAATATTGATTGATTGATTGATTGATTTTAACCCAAGTTATGAATACTTAAGGTGATCATATGGCTCTGTATTCAGAGGGGCAGTTCATGTTTTTCAACTCACGTTTTAACCTGTCTCAGATACCATTCTTTCCTTTAAGAGAAGCAGGACTACGCTTACCAGAATGCATTGGGTTGTGAGTTGAAAAGCCTGAACTGTCCCAAACTGTCCCACTGAACAAAGAGCCATATGGTCACCTTATATATACTGTATTTCAAATGTTAAGTTTGTAATACTGTGTCTCTATATTACATCAATGCATAGCTTCCATTGACTATGTAATACAAACTTACATCCATATGATAACAGAACTCTGGCATCTGTAACACAGCCAGCTGGATGGATACACTGCTTGTTATTTACATAGCACCTCAAACAGAAATCAGAGTATGGAAAATGTGGCTTGATTAAGAATACAGTGCATCGCGGCAGAGATCAGTGGCTGCTTTTTCTGCAGTTAACCTTGGGAAGCCTAATCTTTTAATGTAAGAAAAGAAAATCAATAACAGAGCGGCTCTATCCGTAATTATTTAGCACTTAGATATTTGTGGTTTGTTAGGCTTCATTGGTTTTCATAATAGTAGGCACGAATATTAGTTCACATAATAGCAGACTTACATGCAGCCAAAAAAAGAAGCCTCTTGCTGAAAAAAAGGCTTCCGAATTGAAGAATTTTTCACTGTTTAATAAGCATAATCATTATGGAGACTTAGCACTGCATACATAGTGTCAAATATGTATAATGGCTTGAAACTCTTCTCCTGTTCTAAGTGCCAAAAAATGGTCAAGAAAACCGGAATGTGGCTGGAAATTAGTATTAATGCATGCATGGTTACAAAGCTGTGCAAAACCATAAAAGCATTGACATTTTTTGGCATATAGTTTGTGCCACACACACCCCCCCCCCCCCCCCCCCCCCTTTCATAATTTTCCATGTTATTTTCTCTCATGTGGGTCCCCCTAATTCATTTTAATTTCCTTTATGTTGTACTTTGAAATAGTCAAAAACACTTATTTAAACATCAGTTAATTATTTTTTTTTTAGTATTTTTAGTGTATCCTGTGACCATGTGATCATGCTAGGCAAATATGTAATCAAAGTGTGGAATGGAGAGAAGCAATCAAGGCAGTGTCCAACTCCTGCACTTGTGCATCCTTCTCTTGCACATCACTATCTCTTCTTGTTTTCAATGGGAATGACAAGGTGTGCCTGCCTGTCAACTCGAATCCCGTGAGTCTCTGACACGATTTAGTAGGTCACAGATGGCACTTTGAGCTTTGTCTTTGCAACTGGTGAATACAGCTGCACTGAAGAGACAGGAGACACTCCATGCCCTGTGGACACAATGCTAACGGAGTTGTCAACCCAGCGTGAAATAATGATGCCGCCTTCTTTGCTCGGCACGCTGTTGAAGGCTCCTCTCGTACTCTTCTTAATCTGCTTGCGGGAGGGAAGGGGACAGTCTCTCGGGTATATTTAAACTATATTACGGACCTCCTGCACTGTCAACTTCCTCGAGAGACCCATTAAACCAGTGAAGTCTTAGACAATACAAATAAAAAAAGTACTTGCACTTTTCTGATCCCTAGTGTGATCAGCATATGGTAACACACATGCTTATGCGATCAGAAAAACAACAACTGTAAATTTGGAATACAAAATTGGACAATTATTTGCAATATTGGCCAACCTATGGCCTTCATCAGGGAGAGTGCTACATGTTACCATATGGTCAGAAGAGGTCAAGATGGGTCAGTTCTCTTTGTTTTTCTAGAACTGCATCAACAGCTGAATACCTAACCCTCACCTCATCTAAACTGTATGTTTTGGAATATATCTTAAATTTCATTCTGAAGAAAGAAAAGGGGGAGGCAGAATAATGAAAGTGTACCCTTTGATCCAAAGCTTCCTCAATCTGAAAGGCACCTATGTGATCCTAATACTTGAGTTGCTTTCAGTTCCTGGAGGGTAAATATGGTTCAGTGGTGCAAGAGACAGAGTAACAATGTTCAAAGCAGCTGTGTCAGAACCAATGGCAATTGTAGAGCTCTTTGAGCATTTCATAAATAGCCTGCTGCTGTTGTAAAGGTCCAGTTGGGGGTATACAGTGTGGTCTGCCAGTGCAGGTTTTAGTGAATAAAGGAATAGGTATATTTCTATGTTTAAACTGCCTTGAAGGAAATAAAGTCACCTGAGGGCTAACAATCTTCACCCCATTCTGTCATGAAGTAAAGTGATGTAAAGTTTAAACTGACCATAATCTCAAAACCGTAGAGCCAGCTTTTCCTTTAAGGATCTTCCGACTAAAAATTCCTCTCACACAGAACTCACATTTAACTCTCAAATATGGTGTTGATTACCACTGTTTGACTATGATTGAATAAGGTATGATATTTTGTTTTCAATTATATTTAATGTACCAAATTTTAGCACCAGAAATAATGCAGTTAGGTTGGAATCTACTTCCTTAACAGGTTTGTTTTCCTTTAAAATAAGTGCTGTTGCAAAACATTATTTTAAAATGAAATCCTGAAATAACGTCTAATACTGTAAGACTTTGCTCAAATTGCACAGTTCACTGTTCACTGCGTAAAACCCCATTGTGAAGTGCACAGACAATACAGCTGGCTGTTAAATGAATCCATTGTATTGAATTGAAATAAATAATTTATTAGAGAAACTAGGTTCTGCTTTACACTTAGATTTGTGATTGTAATCCATGACCATTAGAGACTTTAGCCTGGTTTGCAATTAAACCTGAGCCTCGTGTTTTACAGTGTCCTCAAGTGTATACTACTGAGAAGATACAGTTAATTCAACAGTCATTTTAACTGTTAATGTACAGACAATTCTAGTTGTATGTGTGGACAGTGTTTTCTTCTGTTCCTTGAGTTATCATTACCACACATCATTGAGGTAACTTAAACTCAGGACAGTATATAAGTACATTTATTTAACCTCTGATGACTAATGTTTAGCTTTTCCTCTTTTCTTTCGCATTTAGATCCTTTTACAAAAAAACAATAATAATTAAGTGTGCTTAGCTAAGATGTTTTGCAAACAGCATGCAGGGGATCGTAGAAGATGTTTATTCGAAACACGGCTTAAAATGTCACATTTGGAATGATTGCCAGCTTTTAATGTCAGAAGGGACATGAGCTAGCTGCAGAGCAAAATGTATATATCATAATAGATGTATTTAATTGGGGTTTTGAGAGGATAATGTAAATGAATGTGGTTCTACTGTAGCTGTCTGTATATGCAACACCATTATTCACTGACAGCAGGCTTCATCTGCTGGAACTGTTGCCAATGACCTCTCATGCTTTTGAAATGACATACTGTACTCCTTCTAGTTATCTGTTTTCACTTTCTCGATGCTGTATAATCATAGCTACTGTATTTATTTTGCTGGCATAGGTACCATCTGGACCTCCTGTCACCTGCCACATTAACTGTAAATGGTCAACCACTCTCTTATACCAGGGACTGGACAAGTGGGTTAGATTTATATCCACTAACTGATGTTCGGCATTGCTGTGGCAAACATAATTACATGCCCAGTGGCAGCAACTAGTGTAGCCTGGAAACCGACTTTTACTGAAATTGCCTTATTTCAGTCATTAACATTCATAAACCACCTCCTTCTTTCCATTCATTGTATCTCATCACTTATTTCAATGATAGAGGTGGAACTGCAGCTTCCCAGAAGCTGTGCTATACTCAGCTGCTCATACAACTGTGTGTTCGCTAAAATTGAATTGGATGAGTTCACTGATGCAGTTCATTTGGATTTAAATCTAGTCAGTGGCGTATTGAATGAAAATATGTTTAAACTGTTTATCTCGGATGATAGTTTAAAGTAACCAAGCATCACAACATTGTCCTTATAAAATATTCAAAAGCATGGTGTACGAGACGAGTGAGTGCTATGGTTATATGAGCTTTCAAAATCAAGTTTGGCTCTGGTCACTGCTTTCACAAGTGAATTTTGTTTGTTGTTCTCAACTTCACACTTAGTGGACTGTGGTCAACAGCAGAAATACACTGCACATTTTAACACAATTGGCAGTGAAAAGCTAGGCCAAGGGTTGAATTGGTATGGCGCTGCTCTCCATAAGTGTTACTGTCATGGCATGTTTGAGACTTAACATGCTGTGCTGTATCTGGAACTCTGCCAAGTAGTAAAGAAAAAAATATTCAATCTCTAGCACCTTTCATAAGCACATGCTCCTCTTGTACCAAAAAGAATCAAAAGACATTGTAGACATTTTAAAGTTCACATCGCCAAGGGGATCCCCTTTGAATAATGTTAAGGTGCAGTGCCAGAACATTAAAGTAACCCTGCACTGCTAATCTCCTTGCTTTACTTGACCTTGCCATCCTCTTTGTCACTTCTCCAGCACTGCGGTCGTTCACCCTCTCAGTAAAGATCAGGGCACTATTATTATGAAGCTTCAGAGGCTAATAAAATGGACAGCAGTTGATCACTAGTAGCCAGCTGTACACAGTATTGCCTGCAGCAAGCTCATTTTGAATTGAATGCTCTGAATAGTTATGTGTTGTGGGAAAGGCAAAGCTCAGACTGTTAAAAAAAAAAAAAAAAAAAAACATGTCTTTTTCAACCTATATTGAAACTCCTGAAACCAACTATTCCAAACATCAGATGCAGGTACAGGAGATGAAAAGTATCCTCTGCTTTAGGGAAAGCTACAGTTTTTAATTACCTATTGACTTTCATATGCATTTACAAAGTAAATCTTTCCAGGTGTTAAAGAAAAATGCACATTGTTTGTGTTCACATGTTCTTCTTTTATATGTGTTCAGTACACTATTCACACGTGTGAGGAATCTTTTATGCGTACAGTGTTTAATAGATGCATTTTAATATAACCTGCTAAAACAACTCAACAAGATAAAAGCATGCCAATAACCATAACCATATAGGATCCAATATATTTCAGTTGCCAAAACATTTTAAGTGTTTTCAGGTATTTTGTTGGAAATTAGGAGTTTATTATCCACATCTGTATAATGCTTCCTATTTCTCAATGATGCATTCTAGCATACAAGGGACATGTTAAAATGAAGGCTAGTCCCTCCCCATATATTACAGCTGGGTTCATCAGGAGCCATCTTTTCAGGTTGGTGTTACAAAAGTTTTTCAAATCATATTCAGCATTAACCGGTTTGGCAATAACAGGTGAATGCTGAAAATAAAATCGAATAGCTAGCTTTGACCAATAGCATTGCTAACAAAAACTGCTTCTAACAATACACAATTATCTTTTGTATCTTTTCAGCTTTTACCAGTGAGGCTATTGGCAATAAATAGTAAATGTTGAAAATGAAATAGAATTGCCAGCTTTGGCCAGCAGCTGAGGAGGTTGTCAGCAATAACCAATTATCAGTATTTATAGTGCATTCCTTGAGGGCTTTATAAAACAAAGAAAAAACATAGGGAAATAAATTGTTTCATAAAACCCAGAGGACAGGCAGCTCGACTGGCACTTCTGTAATACATTGTGGAAGCCTCATATTAGTTACACATAGAATTATACAGACGGTAAACATTGCAGACGTCCGCAGCAAATATTTCATTTTTCACAAAAGTACTCTTTTCTAGTAATAAAAGTACTCTTTTCTAGTAATAGTACAGACAATAAATGAACATGTCAGTTAACAAAACTGTATATTTAAGCTTTTAGATTACCCAAATTATCACCCTTTCCCTGTGTTTTTCTCACCCACAAACAAACAGAGTTGCAAAACACCCAGATAAATAGTCTACCCAGTTATATTTTATAACACAACTCTAAGTGATCTGACTGTAATAGATTGGAGGCTCGTGTGAGCTTATTAACCACTGCACAAAAGAGCCAGGCATGTTTGCACATGCAGTTATAGAGCTTTTAACCTCATCTAATTAGCAAGGGCTTAAAATCTGCAGGTTGTCAATACATCCAGAGAAAAATGCTGTAAATATAGAAGAGTAGTTTTATTTTATTGGCCTTAAGTTTCAGTTAAGACAAACAGGTATTTAGTTGATCAGTTTTAACAAGGTTAAGGAAAATATTTAAACAGAAGATATTCCAGAAACTTTCTGTACATTAGTTAACCAATTCGATATCCCAGGAGCAACCTGAGAAAAGTATTGTAGCGTTATCTACAAAGCTGGCATGACATGGTCTGTTTACGTGTAGAAGTACTGTGGGTACTCTTTGAAGCACTGGTGCTCACAGAGCAGTTTTTTAAAGTATTGAAGTCTTCAGTTTATGTGTAGCTGTGGGTATTACATAACATAAGAGAATATATAAACGACAGGAGGCCATTCGGCCCTTCCAAGCATGCCGGTTCTCCCATAGCATTTGTAATTAATCGACAAACTGTTCAAAATCTGCAACACCAGTGGATCACACAACACTCCTCATGACATGAGGACATCTGCTTTGCATTCAAGCAAGGACTAATTCTGAACTTGGGAACCACTCATCTTCAATTATTTTGCTGACCAGCCACACACATACAGAACATATACTTCATGACTTGGACAGTCATTACGACCCCCCCCCCCCCCCCCCCCCACACACACACACACACACACACACACACACACACACACAGAAATGCATTAGGGTAAAGAATGACTAGGGTAGAAACAGCAATAGCTGATGCAATAAATATTACTTGTGCAAGTACATCCAGCTTCTATTCGCCTTTAAATATGAGAAGCATTTGAGAATCAAAAACACAGATAAATAGCAGGAAGAGGTTTCATTCAAGAGCCATATGAAGCATTGCTTCAAGCTAAATAAAGCCAATAGTTAAGTCAGTTAAAATTGTTCATGAATCATTAATCTAATTGGACCAATTAAAAATGAGAAAGAAGATGGATTAGTAGTTTCTGACGTTTTGGAAAAATATCGCAGGATAAATGACATTATGAATAAATACAGTTATAAAAGGCCAACTTTTCATCAGCCTGAAAAAAATGCTGATGTTCAACTTCTGACTATTTAAAAAACTAAACAGAAGCTGTGCTGGGGATTGCAGATGGCTGAATTTTTACCAACTGCTGTTTAATATTTCCTGCATTCTTCAGGTGCAGATGTCTGGTAATTATGTTCATATACAACAATCTAATGAATCATATAATTTTTAAAAGCAACTGTTCAACATTATTTGCCAATTTATTTATGTATTTGTTTTTATTTGGGGGGGGGGGGTTAACATTAGGGTTTGTCAATTTGGTATCAGCTCAATTCTACTTAAAATGTGTTATCACATTTCACACATTGTATTTTCACCTGTCCCAAATTTCATCATATCAGCATGAAAGTATACTTATTTAAAAAAAGAAGAAAAAAAGGTTTTAATGGTTTTCTTTAATATGCACCCAGCTAGAAAGCAACATTTGTAGCGCTGCTTGTACAGTAGCACTGTATGATGAGAATTTGGAAGGGTGTGAAATGGATGCTGTGTGGTCTGGTGTTTAACGAAAGGGGCTTGTAACCAGGAAGTCTCCAGTTCAAATCCCAGCTCACTCACTGTGTGACCTTGAGCAAGTCACTTAACCTCCTTGTGCTCTGACTTTCGGGTGAGATGTTGTTGTAAATGACTCTGCAGCTGATGTACAGTTCAGACACTCTAGTCTCTGTAAGTTGCCTTGGATGAAAACATCTGCTAAATACACAAATAATAATATACTAGTCAATGTTCTTGCACATAGTGCACGCTTTGAAACCAAATGCATCTTTTTTAATAGACCCTGCATACATATCCAATTCAATTAAGCTTTTGTTTGCACTTGTGAGCTCTTGTTTGGGTATGCCTCTGTGAACATATATAAACAGGATATACTGAGAAAAACAAATAACATCGTAAGCATCTAAGTGTAATCAAACTTTGAGCATGTCCATGTTTTTCCAAAATATTGTGAAAACGCTTGATTTAGTATGTAAGTCGTAATGCTCATGATCTATGACTTGAATAGGCTACCATTCCCATTAAAGTAAACCTTGTAACATTAATGCAATACTTGTACATATTCTTGAAGGTTTCTGTGTAACAATAACCAATTTTGATGAGATGTTCATTTCTATTAGATGGTTCATGTAATGGATTGCCTACAAACCATTGTGTTTTGGTGGTACTTGCAAGAAAGTACGCTGGGCAAATAATTTTATTGAGATTCAAACAGTACAGAAAATGACTTTAGGCTTTATCTTTAAAGATAGTACAGTGATGTTCTAGCGTAAATAAAACCATGCAGGCAGCATGACATTGGAAGACTTGTTAAGGTCTGTACTAACAGATGGCTCTAAATGGAGGAAGTTGCTACTTTTGATACACCTGAAGATGATTTGTCTTGGAGATGAGATTGGAATTGAAGGCAGTCTTTTGGAAAAAAATATTTATTTCTCAGTGTTGAGAAAAGAGAGATGCCTGAAACAGTCCTCTGTGAATACTGTCTCTTAGGGATTTTACAGTATGTGTATCAAATTCCATATAAATCGAACAGATGCATAACTGTTGAACTTTAATACAGTGAAAACCTAAAGGGACTATCTTGTAATTATCCAGACTTTTTATAGCTGGCCAACATCTGTGTTTTATTGGAGTTTTTATTTATTTCAAACCATCTGAAAAGTGAATTGAACAGTTCTTTCTGGTATTGCACCAAAGTACTCTTCCTGAATGTTGATGTGTTGCGGCATCCTGAGAATCACACTGTCCGCTGTACTATTACAACAGAATACAATAAACTGCACCTTGAACGTGAATAAGTAAACACAAAGTCAGTTGCAGTCATGAGGTTTTGTTCGTGTGTGTCTTTTAATATGCTTTTTCTGTGCTTGTTTTTATTTATTTATGTTTGTTAAAAGAACTCCCAGTTGTAACAAAAGGTTATAAAAATAATCTTGCTGAAACAGCAAACTGGTTTGTCCTGCTTCTTAGCTCATTGCTTGTGGCAACTAGAACCTCAGGAGACATGGTACCACTCTGCGTAATTTCATCAATGTCAACAGGGATGTTAGTTTGTGGCCTTGACACTAAAAGTTAGTGCTGGGGAAAAGATTTAAGGAGACAAAATGCAATAGTTGTTATATAGGGTTTGAAGATGATTATCCAAAGAGGAGTAGAACATGATCATTTCTTAGGCAATTCATCACATAAAAAAGCCAACAATGGGCCTTTTGGCCGTAATAAGACAGTATGAATAGGAATCATGTTATGTTACCTCATGTCATGTTACCTCAGTGCACTTTGCTGATAGTAATCTTCTATATCATCTGAAAGTTTCGGATTAATCAACATCTTTTATACATATGATTAGACCAGATTTAATATATTTAAAAAAAAAAACTCAAACCCATAATCTAATGTGCTCTTAAGTCAAAAAACGCACTGTTTTTTTAGGGTCCTTAATCAAATAACGGGGGACCATTATGCACTGATTATGTCTGTGCTTCCTTATGTCTGTTTGTCACACACTAGATAAATGATGAAAACTGCCTTGATTTTCACATTGATCATACACCCCGAGTCTCTTACAGACATTTTAGATTGCATTGATGAAAACCTCATAGAAATACTTTAACCCTTTCAGGTACTGTGCGATTATTACACGGTTAGGAGGACCCTCTGTATGTGCGTGCATTCCTTTAATACAATACAGGACCTAGTGGTAGATATTTCATGTTAGCTATTTTTCAGCTGGGATGTATTTCACTAACACTCTACTTTAACTGCTTCCAACCACAGCACAACTCAAAACTGTTCATAAGATTAATCTCAAGACCAGAAATTTGTAAAAGCACACTTCATGTAACACGTGTTGATTCTAGTATCAGCAAAACCCTTTACTATGTATTAGTATTGATATTAATTGTTCACTGCTGGTTATGTGGCCATATCTAGCACATGAGGGTATGCTATCCTGTTTTCCAACAGTGTGTTTGCCCAAACATCAGCTGCTACCCTCAGTATGAAGAACATGGTGACAGTCCAAATAAATACATAACAAATCCATGTCTTACATAGCCAGGGGACACACATATAATTTAAAAAAGCTGAAACATGTTGGACCAGGTTCAATTAGAAAAACATCAATTTTGCTTTACCTTGTGTTAAAATGGTACAGGGGTAGCTGGTCTGCCCTGCAGATCTCACATCAATGTAATACCCAGAAGACATCACAAGCGGTCAAACACATGTTGTTAAAATCAGATGCAGCTAGAAGAACCTGATATGAGTATTGCACTGATTAGAGTAAACCACACCAATAGCTCTGGACCTCTGGGAAGGTTGGCTGTGTTGGAAAGCCACGGTATTCTAAAGACTTTCCAGGGGTTTTACTGTTTGGTCCCAAGTCTACATTATGTAATGTTTTGGATGTTCACTGTTGATCTTCACATTTCCTTTGAGAGTGTGTGTGCTTTGCATCACAGATGGTGGTAAGAGACATTGGACTATGAGAATGCTATGATTCCTGCATGGGTTTAAATGTGTATTAGTATGTGTATTAGGGATGAGCTTTTTTGGCATCGCCTGGGTTCTGATGAAGTTCCTAACATGGTATAACGAGTTACAAATGTATAACCTGTCACAAGATTTAAAACTGTAGAAGCATGAAAATCCAAAATGAGCAACATTTTCTGAAAGAGTACAAAGCATGCGCTAGTAGGGGGTTCAGAATCGAGGCGAGGGTACACTTTTTTGATAAACAATTATGACATTTTTGTGGCTTGAAATAGTCATGCCTTCCTGCAGAAAAGGATCCTGTTATGTTAGCAGAAGTTTCCTTTCCAGCACATGGTAAAATCAAAATACAATTTATTGTTCAGTAGCAAAAAAATATGTTTTTGTTTGTTAATGTATTCCCCCAGTATGCAAATATGTGCACCAGTCCTTCAAATGCATACAGTAATATAACGTTGGATTAGAAAACTCGACTTCTTTCTTGCAATTTATTTGTACTAACTAGACCTACAAGAATACAATCCTGTTTGACACGAATATGTATTTTTCAATATAAATAGTAAACACATGTACGTACTGATTGACTGGCCCCCATGAAAGTAATACAATATAATTGACCCTAAAATGACTTGAGCTGCCTCTCTCAGAAGGTGGAATCCTATGACAGATATGTAAAACTAAGTAGTTCTGTACCTGCTTTCTGTGCAAAGTAATTCTTGCTTTCTGACAGTGATCCATATAGGAACTGCTTTGGAAAACCATGAGGCAGTTAAGTTACAGATTATGATCCTCTTGTGAGCCATAGAGAGAAAAAGATTACCTGGATTCTGCCGAGTCAACGCCGGTAAGAAATTGGATGTCCAGTTTGATGTGTAGCATCACAAAGTGGCACTATAACATTAAAATAGTCAATACAAAAGAAAATGCCTGAGTTGCAGTGTCTAAAAACAAATAAATAAATAATAATAACACAAAATATATAGCATCCCAACAGGAACGTGTAATCAATCAGACAGCCGAGTCTGTATCATCTGACCTGCATCATTGATAATGCAAGCCTCTGTCTGAATCATTAATGCACAGAGAAACTACTTCTGGGCAGTTTTTTCTATTCGCATGAGCTGCAGTATTTGTCCTCAGGCATTATTTGCACATGGTTATTAAAAAACTGAAAATTAATTGTGAATATTTTACTTTCAGCTAAAAGCTGGGAGTGGGGGTTGGAATTCGTTCAAACCAGGGCATTGACTCTGCAGAATCCGCTATAATCAAACTTTGGTGCTCAGATTCTATAATATCTATGTGTTTGTGTACAATATAGGATACAGTAAAAGTGTCTATTTTCACCATCACGATAGTGAGAAATTCAATTTTGAAAATCTAGGGCCTGCATAACAAAGACAGTTTTTATGACCGATTCTGAGGTTTCTGATATTTCATATATTAATAGCTTATAGTAGGATCTGGGTGTGTTTGGGAGGGAGATTCCTGACTGCTAGGTTGTGGAATTTCTTAATTGTCAATTGTTTGCTGTACATCTAGGTAATTCATCACTGTGGTATTATGAATGTATAATGAATGGAAAGGATCTTGGGTTTTAAACAAGATGGTCCAGCTCAGCCAGAATTCTCTCGGTTCAAGTTGAATTGGTAGCTCATTCCCTGTCTATCCCTAATTTATTGAATGGGTGGATACTGTAAGTGAGAAGGCACTGTCTGTGTCCTGGATGAGCCAGGATCTGGGAGGCCTGTGGAGGTCTTCAACTGCTTGCCCTACACAATTAAAAATGTGAAGAGCAATCCCAGAACTAATTAGCTATTGCAAAGGAGCTAAACGTTGCCATACAGAATGATTTATCATTGTCCACCGATCATTGTAGCTTGGGATCTGGTGATTTAAATCTGTCCCAAATCAAAGTTTGAAGTTTCTACAATGATTGTTTTAATTACCACAATAACTTGCCAAACATATGTAGTCATGTCCAGTTCTTTATTTATTTTTTTTTTTTATAAAGAATAGCAGAATATAGTTTTAAAATTGTTCTTAAAATATATGCAAAACCAGTTGAGTCGTTCAATGATATGCAACATTTTATTAAAGGAAGTATGGATGTTTTCATCTTGGAATCCAAACTACTGCAGAGTGCCAGAATGCTAGTGGGCAACGGAACAGTTTTTCCTGGATGACGGTGACCCAAAACACGTTTCTGCTGCTGTTCCTTCATTTCTGGCTCAGGAAAAGCTCAGCTTGATGGATTGGTCTGTCAAGCTGCTGTATCTAAACCCTACAGAGCAGACCTAAGAGGAACCGAAACAAAGGATCAAGACCAGGCATCCCAACTAACAGTAAAGGTCTCAAGGCTAAGAAGCGCACACTCTTTTTTTGCTAATAGGGGACTTGCACTATTGTGGAATTCGGATTATACAGGTTCTGTGCTTGCAGGACAAAATAGGGTTTGTTAAGTCTATCATGCTGTTAATATTAGTTCATTTTACTGTTATTGTATGATTCTTGAATGATGCATATTTTTTGTATAATAGGCAGATTTCTAAACCTAGATGGCAAATATTGCTTAATGCCTTAAGATTTAGGTTGACTGGGTTTCTGTTTAGATTATAGACAATCTTATAAGCAGCATTTAAGATTGCGGAAACCATCTATATTCTCTTAGCCCTTGTACTGTATGTTGTGTCTTACATGTAACTTCTGTATTGTACTGCACTGTACTGTATTGCTATTAAAATAATCATGTAGAAGCAAATAGAAAGCAATGGTAAAAGGAAACAACTAAAATATGCCATCCTTAAAAGTGCTGTGCCACATGTTTTGGCCATAGCTGTATACACTGAGCAAAAGAAGTGGAGGGGGGCAATATATATATATATATATATATATATATATATATATATATATATATATATATATATATATATATATATATATAATACACCCTCACAAACCATGTTCTAATGACGAGTATCCTGTATCAAAATGTTTAGTTTTATCAATTGTAACTACCTTTTCCTGGAAGAAGGATTCGCATTTAAAAAAAAAAAAAAAAAATCAGACCTGCATCTCTACACCTGTTATATATACACTGTACAAAAGTGGTCTTTACAGTTATGACTACCAAATGTGATCTGGGCTATTGTCAGAAAGTGGTGAATGGGATCAGTACTTGTGTAACCCCAATTTCGTTCCCAAGGGAGACATTTTTTCTCACCTTCCATGAAAGTACCTGGTTTCCTGCTTGAGCATTCAGAGGTATGTGTGTTGAACATTTTATACAATATGCAATACGTTCAACTTTGAATGTTTTCCCACAAGGGCATTGAGAATACATTTCTTTCTTTCTTTTTTTTATCAAAACGAGTGTTCTTTGAGTGGTTCTTTATACCCGGCATATTCCAAATGGAGTAGGAGTAACTTCTTAAGAAACGCACAGAAGAGAGGAAGTCACGTGTTGGAACACATTTACACTATAACCCTTCTTAATCAGGGTTTACTCAACATTACCCACTTAGTTGATTCTTAGTAGTGGCAAAAAAAACAAAAAAAAAACAGTTCTAACAAACTGTACTACAGTACCAGTACATTATTTGACCTACTAATGAGAACGAATCTAGACAAAGTACAATAAGATTAAAAAAAGAAAAGGGGAGCTGAAAAGGGAGATATAACTTTATACAGTAAAAATGATCCCTAAACATTAAACCTTTAACAGTCACTGTCATGCTCTGCTGAGCCTTTTACAAGGGTTTACACATCTTAAAGTTAACATTCAGAAATTATATTGAATATTTCATTGGTGTTGTTATTGATAATAAGATAATGTATGTTATGTGACACAAATCTTTGCCCTTACCCTAACTCTTAAGTTATATTACTAGAAAACCACAGATTAAAGGTTACCATGATAATAACTCTAATCACTGCTTGTTATGATAAGGTTAATATGAGGTGTGACACATTCAGTTTGCGCCTCTGAGTCTAGGGTCATGAGTTTTTTCTAAGGCAATCAGTCTGAACACCTGCATCTTAGGACTTTGTTTATACAAGTAATAGCTTATTCAAATTATAGGAGGACCAATCACAACAGTAGCTCTGACTAGGAACCGTAATACTGCTTGCAGGGGTTTAAGACCTTGACTTGACCCTTGAAACTTCAGTATTATGTCTTTAAGACTTTACAATACAGTTGGCTTTTATATAGAGTTATCACAAAGCGCTGACAAAAACGAATAAGACAAATCAAAAAGATTTCTTAAAAATCAAAAGCAAGTCATCCAAGCGAATAGTGTCAGGTAGCGAATTCCAGAGTTTGAGTATGATTAGAAACAGCTCTTCCACTCTGTGTCAGAGCATTAGAGCCATGTGTGTAATCTGTGGGGCAGGGCAAAATGTGTCTGACTCCGAATTGATTAATGGGATGGGGTGTTTGGAAGGAGGGAGGGAGGGAGGGAGAGAGAGAGAGAGAGAGATTTTGTTTCAAACTTTTATTTTGCTGTAAGCGTTGTTTTTGTCTAATTATTAGATTTTTAATAAGAAACGTGTTGCAGCTCATTGACCCGCAAGTACCTGTCTGTGCCAGCTTCCTGGTCTGGGTACGTCACTACTCAGCCGTTCTGTCACACACCCATAGAGGCAAAATGGATAGCAGGGACAGAGAGTAGACCTGAGTTAGAGGAATGAAGTGAACGATCCGGATGATAGTCAGGAAGAACACTGCATACAATTTCAGCACAGGCCAAAATCATTTTGCACAATTCAACAGCAGACGTTGCTCAAAACCTGCGCTAACAAAATATTTGTAATGTATCAGTTACGACCCATTCAGGAAGTCAGAAGCCTGTTTTGGATTATTTTGTTCCTGTAACAGCTACAGATTTCCAATATAAATGCTGTTTTCTGCAATAAAGGCAATTGACATACGTTACGTCCTGGTCAACCTGGTTCCAGGATTAGAATGAAAGAAATGGTCAGGTGCGTTTAATTTATTCCCTATATTTCAAACTGGTTTTACTGACACCCAGAGTCTAATTTTTAGTGAGGTCCCTAAACATCAGTGTAGATTAAGGGCCTTCTGCCGTGTGACCAGTCATTCATCAGGTCAGTGACAACCTCATACATGGGGTACAACAAGTAAATGACAAGACAGAACAAAATGTACAGCCAACTACCAATGTTTTCACAATTTATTACAGCATTTGTATTTATTATGCTTAAACATCATTAAAAACCCAACCTCTATTGAAGTCCAGTTTAAAGAATAACAGACCATCTTCAAAACATACCAACTACATGCCTCCCTTTTTCTCATGGTGGCAGTTTTTTGTTCTTATATTTTGTGTTAACCTTATTCATCTGTAAATCCTTGCATGTGTTACATTTTAATGAGGAGTCAATCTATAACCCTGCTAGATATTCAAAACCTTTTTCGGATTCAAGACAGCAATCATCAGCCATTTAACCTTCACAGAATTTGTTCTGCACCAAGGATCGTATTACCTGTTTTTTTTTTTTTTTCATTCATTGATATAATAAATTGAAACTCAGTCATTTCTGTATATCATCATAAATCAATCTGCAATAACACATTAAGAGTGTTTGTGTGTCAATAGTGGCATCACCTTCGTAAAGCTGCACTTTCGAATCTCCCAATATTACAGTTGATGACATGTCATTGTTGTAATGGTTAAACAATGGGGGACTTTTGATTTAGAGGAAGGACTCCTCTATAGGGAGAGCATATAGATGAGACATATAGAATGATTTGGATCTATTGGACAGCATTTATGATGTAGATTACGTTTTTTCAGAAATGCAGTGTTTGCACTTAGTTTTCCGTTTAGTGGAATACATCTTGCAGCAAAAATATATTGCCATTGCATGACCATCTGCTTTGCACAACACAGTAACCTTGAGTTTACCTTGAACTTGTAAAGGTTCGTCGGGTACCCTTCTGCTGAGAAAAGTTGTAGGAAAACAGTCCCAAGAATGTTCATAATGGATCATACATAATAAGATGGGAATTTTTTTTTACTGACTTGCCCCTGGCTCAGTTTGTTGTTGTTGAAAGATGCTGTCTGAGCTCCAGTCGAGCTGATAGGCTGTTATTGGCTGGCTCAGCAGGCACAGGACTGGTTGCTTTCGTTGGTGCAAAGTATTGATTGGCTGGTTTTAGTGGATAATAAAATACATTTTGACCAGTTGTGTCTTTGCTTAATATTTGCTGTCCAATAAGTGTGAATTGAGCTTTCAATACAGCAAGTCAAAATGAAAAAAGCCGCTACTTGGGCGGATAGATTTTTAATTTGATTCACAGGTGATGCGGTGACGATCCAGCGGGGGTCTACTGTCTATTAATGCCTGCTATAGCCGGAGGCTGATTGGTTGATAATACTGATTCATTTTCTAATACAAATTATATTATTATAATTTATAATTATATATTTTTTAAATGCAGCAAGAGTGCATATCTAGGTCTTACGTTTAAAGGTTGTAAGATTTAAGTCGTTGTAGTTAATAAAACACAGATGTCTGTTAACCACTATCTTTTTGAATGATTACTGAAAATTTAACCATTCCTGGGGTTCAAAATGAGCACATTAGGTTTTCAAAATTATTTTCATGTTTTTCAATATAAACACATTAAGTAGCAAGAAAATACAGTGCATATTTTATATTGGGATATAGATCATAAATCCAATTCTCATTTGCATTTCTTTCAGGGGATGTAATTTTCATTAATCAAATCTGCTTGATCCTATTGTAAGTGTTTTTACACTGATACACTAAGCGCAGTCCAGAACAGTACTCTCACAGTGTTTCGCCTATAATAGACATCAATTTAATGATCATCATTTTCCATGACAGGTAAGTAACAAGAGGATTGTGGAAAAAAAGACAACTGACCTCCTCTTATTAGCAATCAGATGACAACCCCCCCCCCCCCCCCCCCCCCATAAAAAAGTAGGAACATGTGTTTTTTTTTCACATTGATGCAACTCTGTAGGAAGCAAGGCTATTAGGAGTGAATCATTAAAATTGCTTCAAAAATGACTGCACAGATGTTGCTGTATTTTAAGTCTCTTTTAATACCAAATGGCCCCTTAGGCTGTATGAAATGCAAATTGTTGACTCAGAGCATTTTTGTTTTTGTTATGTATGTCAGAACCATTCATGTTTTAATTTGCATTTTGCTATTAATGCCACACAGAAAATGTCAAGTTCATAGATTAAGTTCATGGATTAGATTGATATAACAATGCAGGATACAATTCTATTTAGATGGGAGAATCAGTCTAAAACATATATGTGCAAGATTAGGATTAACTGGTCCATCAGAAAAATTCAATTTGCCTTAATGCTTTGAGCATCTGTCATGTACAAAGCATTGCCTACAGCAGTTTTATAAAACTCTACTGGAATACGCTGTCATTCTGAATGTTTTGAATGCTTAAATAGTTCAAACAGTTAGATACACAGAACTTAATTTCCAAGTTCCAATATGCTTGTAGGAGTATGTAGCATAAACACGAGGGCAACTCCAATAGCCTGTCAACTTGCTGTCAGAAAAGAGGATGATATTCATTTGATATGAAAACAAAAATTGAAGTAACACTGATTAATATTCATCCCTCACTGCTGTAATATCCAGGACTTTAATTAAAATACCACTGATGAGAAAATTATTTTTGATTGGCAGCCAACAAAAAGTCAAAAGTAAAGTTAACACAGAGTGACTGATTGCAATTCCAACAAGAAAGTAAGCCATGTGTTATTAATGATGTGTGTAAACCTTTTCAACTACTTACATTTTGTCCTGACTGTTGGTTGTGTACCATGCATAGTAATTTTTTTCATAGGCTTGTTTTCAGTTGCATTGAAACTTGATCATTAACAACATACACATACTGTGCAAGACTAAAGATGGCACAAGCATCATGAAAAACAAAAACAAAAATCAAACCAGAGATATATATAATGCATTAAGGATTAGTTTGCTGGTACAGTACATGCATTGTACTTAATTTCAATTACTTGGATACAAATTCTTTATTAATACAACTGTTGTTTTAACTGGAATTAAACAGAACCAAATCAGTACCTGAACAACATCACAAGTACCACATATTTATAACAATAACAGTAGCTCAGTTTGGGTCTGTAGCAGGGCGGTAGGAAAGCCCTGCCATTTTAAAGTGTTTATATGCGGAGGACGAGTGTGGTGTCATCCGCCATGTTGTTTCGTTTTTATTTTGTATGTGTTTGTTTTTAGAACGGGGTTTCCCCCTCAGCCCCTGTACTGTATTTTGTGTTTGTATTATGATTTATTTATTTGTGTGTTTATATAGATGACGTCGAACCGATGTGTTTTGTTTATTATTTATTGTATGATTTGTTTAATTTCAAACCTTTTATTTTGCTCTGTGAGCAGTGTTTATTTCTGTTTAAACAGTTTTATTTATTTTTGTTATTAAATAAAAACGGCGCACGCTGCATCTTTTAGTTGAAACTGCAGCTACCTGAGTTGTGTGTGCTTTCTTCTGGTCTGACGTCACCGCAACGCCATTTCCCGCCACAGGGTCAGTGCCACATTTCAAAAGAACCCCATTCTGTAGAACAGAATATTGTGGCTAATCAAGCTCTTAGTAACAGCTATGCAATAGGAGTCTCATTCCATCCCTGGTCCTGAAGTAGTTTCTGAGATATTGGTATAGCTGTAACTCCAAAGGTAAATGGGCAGTTTTAGTTTTGCTTTGTTTACATGACTTATAAGTTGTACCCCCCAAAAAAAAGAAAATTCTAAACTGTCAAAAAAAGGCTTGAGTCTTTACAAATGTCATCAAATGTCATTTAAACACAACTTGCCCTTTTAGGTTCTTTAATTGCAGAATGTTGAATAAGAAGTGGGAGTCTGAAACCTGTGCATGAAGGCCTCTGTAGATCTGAAAAGGTCATTGTGCAACTTACACATTAAGAAAAATGACTTTTTTGACGCTGGCATGTTTTATGTAAATTCTTTGACAATGTCGCCACACATAATTTTTTATTTCTCCAAGTCCCTAATTATTCTCGAACCAGCATGGTTGAAAATATCATTTAAATGTAATTCTGCTTAAAGATTAACAGTGATCACCAGGTTACAGACTGTCCCAAAAATAAATAAATAAATAAATAGTTTCACTGATAAATACAAAGGTTTAAGTTACATGTTTCACGTTTAATATACATATGGACCCTTGGGAATTGAACTTTTAGCCTCATTATTTGTTAAACAATGGACTGATTTAAGAGTTATTATAATATTCATATATATTCCTCACACCCCCCCCCTCCCCCCCCCCCCCCCCCCCCCCCCCCCCCCCCCCCCCCCCCCCCCCCATTTTATATAGGAATTTAAATGACAGGTGTCTCCTCTCATAAGAGATTTATCTGGTGTTACCAAAGACCATGCAGAGTTAAAGGTCATCCTGGCATAGTCAGATTAAAACTGATTCATTTTAAATACATTTTTGGAGGAGTAAATGTCATTTTACTTTTTTTACTTGATACAGAGATCCAGCTTGCATTTCAAACAAATGTATGCCAAATATTGTCTGTGGCCAGTAAGTATTTTAAAATCTAAATTAATTTTGAAATGTTAATTTAAATTTGAAAACACTAATAGAATACTTAAGCTATCAAATAAGCTTATATAGAAAGACACTCTGTGACATCTAACGGTACCTTGTTTAAAAGTCATAGGAGGCATTGATCTCTGAAGTATACAAAAGGAAGTTTTACCAAGTTTGTATACACTCGCCAGAGCTGGTTTTGACCCGACTCCCCTGTGCTGTTGATGCTTCTTTCAGGAGATTACCTCCGAGCTCCATAAAGACACACAATTTAAGAAGAAAAAAGTGTCTTCTTAAATGTATGAAAAAGATGGGCCTCCAAAAATAGAATGTATATCTTTGCTTTTGTACAGTGTGGAATGTTTTATTTTTACTGTGCTGAAAAGGGAGGCCATTCTATGGCACAATAAAAAAAGCCAAACAAAGCAAAAATTAAGGATGTTTGCTTTTCTTGTGAGCTTTTATGGTTCTACTTCCTTGCATCTTACAGTATTAGTCAACAGAAAGTAGATGAGGAGGAGCACATTGCCTGCTTTTAACCTTGACAGCTGCTTCTGTTACCCATTGTGAAGACTTTTATCATCAAGTCAGCTTGGTTTTTTACAAGGCTTCGTAGGAGTAGATGGTGTGCTTCTTTACGCCACAACAGTTTGACACTGTAAAAACATTTGTGTTTATGAATTAATCTTGAGAGCTCAGCAGCACAACGCAGGGTAATATATATATATATATATATATATATATATATATATATATATATATATATATATATATATATATATATATATCATAGGGTGCATAGAGTTGGGCAGATGCAGTAAGTTAGTTTTCTTGTTGCAAAACAAAGGAGACTTTGATATGTCTGTCTATGCTTGAAGACCATTGCATGGGTGTCTGAACTTGAAATTTAATTATTTTGACTGAAACTTTGATTTGGAGGCTAAATAAGTGATTCTGCTTATCTGCTTTCTAAACCACCTGTATCAAGCAATTGCAAAGGAAGTAAGAAGAGATTTGATCTTGTCTCTTCTGGGCCTCAGTCGAAAATATGGAGAAAAAATTGTTTGGTGCAGCTTTGATTACATTCAGCTTTGCTATCTTTTTTTTTTTTCAAATCAAGCTTCTTTGTAAAATAAATACACAATAGAACATCTAATCATTTCATCAAGCGTTTGAGATCCATTCATACTTTGTTATTGTTGTTTTCAGTGTGGGTCACAACATGAATGCATTTATAAATGCCATCTTATATATATATATAGTGTGTGTTTGTGTGTGTTTGTGTGTGTGTGTATATATATATATATATATAGTTTCTCACGCGTCTCCAAGCACATCTGGTACAATATATTTATTGATAACGTAACCAATTTTAATACTAACATGGTATTTGTCATGAAACCTATTGTATGTAATTCAAAAGAGGCATTGAATTTGTTAGCAATATGCACATAATAAAGTAGACAAATAAAACTCTGAATGTATGTGCCTAAAAATAAACTTCTTGGGACCACATATCACTATTATTATTCTTAAGACTCCCTCTGTATGCACCCCTCCCATAGAAGATGAATTGGCCCTCTTATAAATATCCCTGTGATATAACTAGAAATGTTTGTTCAATTACATTTGTACAATAATTTTGTACATGGCATTTATGGCGTAATGACACTACAAAACCACATCGGACAATACAGAAAGATAAATCTGAAAACACAGCCACAAAAGCAGCTACACAAATGGGACAACAAACCAACCACACAATTCTGATTCCTACAACTACATGTAACTTGTCCAAAAATGTACTGCGCTACAAACATTTTAAGGAAGACCACAGGAAGTACACATTACATAAATCATTAAAATAAACAGTTTCCTATCATCTGCTGCACTAACTGAAACGCTCAGTGCTTTGGAGAAACAAGCAAATCAATGTCATCAAGCAACATTTCACAGCACAAATAGAATTGCAATCACTTTTCTTCAAGACTTCAATGTTGTTACACTTTTTCTCAGCATGATAATTCCTTTAAACAACATGTGATTATTTCAGTTCTCTACCTCATGAGGTACTGTAAACCCATGATCACACCATGAAGATCTCCCATCAGTCACATCATGATAATGACAGAAATTTCCTAATGGATACACAATCAATGACCCATATCTATTTGCATTATATTTGTTAAAATCCAGGTAATTGTGCATATCATAAGGAGTGTGAAGATGGACACCCTCACTGAATATGGGTACACATGTTGAAGGAGGGCACTCAACAACACAAAACATTAATGAAGGCCCTAGCTGAAATGTTTGTCTACTTGACATATAGGATTTGTGGTTTATTTTTTGAAGTTATGGATTAATACTTTGAGGCTTTTTTTTTCCTTGGTCTTGCTCATTCAACTCTGTAGACATACTTTCGCACTATAGTATTACAAACCTACTGCACAGAATGCAATGAACAGTGCTTAAAAGTGTGCTCAAGCATAGCCATTCACACAGGCTTAGACAGAGTTTTAGAAGCTAGTTGGATGTCCCCAGTTGTCAACTAGTAATGAGTCTCTCGTGTACCAGAAATGAACAATGCAGAACCCATTGGAGAAAGTCTGACAGATAAGCCCACAGGACCAAAGCTAATTAAAAACTGTAAACACAGTTCCAGAATACTATATCATGAATGCTTGCAAGCCTTTATGTGGGTTTAAAATTGATTGCATCTCTATGTACAGTAAAATCAACAGCAAATAAACACGATTTATGTTTACCTACTTTCTTTTCTTGAAAATAGTCCTGCTGTTGTCAGATCATTGTGGTTCATTCTCAAAAGCAAAACATTAATTGATTACAATTTCTGTTGGTATAATGTTGATTTCAGTGGTTGAATTGCAAGTTTTTATATACAGTATATATGTTTTTATTATTTTAAACATAAAGTTGTCACCAATATCTACAGCCATTGTGTTACAATCTTTTACCTAAATCTCTTGCATTATAGCATTGCATTTATCATTAAGAATTCGAGACATGCATAGCTTCAGTGGGTACTGAAGTGGGTAACAAATGGCCTTAACAATCAATGCCCAACCCTTCAGCTACCACTGATGATGAGACTAGGCACCTGTAGTGAATGTTAAATAAGCATCTCTTTTGCATCTTTAATATTCCTTTTTCTGCGCAAACATCCCAAGATCAAAAAGAAGGCCTAAAAGAAGGGATACAAGCAAGAGAAGCATATACATTGGCAAGAACTAATCTTTGGAGGAGATAGTTGCAGGGATTGTTGCCAGGTGACACACAAATGCAGTTTCTAGGAATTGTATGCTATTATGAAGCTAAAATCAATCAATCGTTGTTGTAAGGGACTTTGCAGCTGATTCATAGTTCACACACCTTAGTCTCATATCATGTAAAGTGCTTTGTGATGGTGGTCCACTATGAAAGGCGCTATATAAAGATTATTATATCAATGCAAGTTTACTAATAGCATAAATGACTGATCGTTATACAGGAGAGATCAGAATTTGCATCTCTATAAATAGAATGAAAAATGTACAGAAAAGAAAAAACCACATGTGCAGCTTAAAAAACAAATTCATTTATTACAACTCGTAAGTGAAAAAATAATTCTGAGAAAACACTTAACAAATTAATATCCCAAAAGCATATTAATTTAAGAATATTGCATAAAACTTTTGTTTGAGACTGTAGAATTTAGTTGTGTAAAGGAAAAAAGTACAGTATTGTAGCGATCTCGGTTCCCGCAGGCAGACGCATCACATAGGGCGAGGCAATCCACACACAGGTGGAGGGCAGGCACGAACCCGGGACCTCTCACTCTAAAGCATATCGCTGATACCGCTGTACAAAAGAGACAGCTTTTTTGCATGGAGCGCATATCGGGCTTATGTCTTTGTATGTGATTATGTCACCTACCAGCTCTGCTGCTGTCTTCCCCCGTGCACGCTACAGTATATACAGTATGCTACGCAAGTAAATACTTTTTGACGTATTTCAGTTGTCTATGGAGTAGATAATTAATTACTGGTAAGAAAAGATTTCAGTTTGTGTTTAATTAAATAACGCTGCAATGATTTTTTTTTCATTAGTAAAGCACATTAACATATAAAAAAAACAAAACAAAATGTATTTATTGCTATTTGTTATTTAATATAGACTATTAATACATTATTATTTTTTCGGTTTCTTTTATATTTTAGGGTGCTTTATTTTAAAGTAACTAAAAACCAGGAAACATTTAAACAGGAAGTTTCACATACGAACAGCTAGTTGAATCTATGCCAGTGAGAAGCATGCGTAAAATAACAGGCAAAACCAAAGTCGTAAATCAGGAAATAAAATGATAATACGTCAAGGGTAAGCATGAAACGTCAATATTAAAATGAGGTTTGTACGTTTGCATAGGAAAGTAGTTTGAAAGTAACAGTTGTAACTAAACTACTGCAGCATGGATTAAACTAAGTTACGGGAGTGAAAATGACTTTAATACATTTTGAGTAGATATGAAAGAAACATCAATGGCACATAAATCCCACAAAGAGTAAGTAGCAGGGTTCTACTATGTTAGCTGGTACTGCAGTAACAAAGAGATAAAAGAAGCTCTTCAGCCTTTACGGCTACCCAATTATTGCAGTGAAGACTGGCAACCTAAAGTCCATACTCGAGGTGTACGTTTTCATTAAGGGTAACTAAAAAAACAAAAATGATGAACAAATGTAAATGTCTGTTTGAATCATTCTCATTTCAAAATTTCAAATGATTCAACCGCTGCAGACATGCTAGCGTTCTGAATTAAAGTTCAAGTCGTTGTGTAAATACTGTAGGGGTTGACATGAAATCCCCAAAGCTTCAATGGGAATAGAAAAATTAACCATAACCAATAAACAAAGAGGGGAACATATTGAAGAGCCATACAATAAATGGTCTAGTTATGCATATGTTAAGCTGGCAAAGAAAAGGCATGCAAATGTCAGGTTGTTTTTCTACTGATAAACAAGTCTTTCTCTTTGAAAATTTGGATTTAGATTAACAGAAAAAAAACATTGTTAACCCTTTCAGTCCTGAATTATTTTTGCCAAAAAATAAATGCCTTTATTGAGTATACATGAGAACAGGACAAAAAACAAATGTACATGCTGCTGGGTTTTTCACGCTCAACAGTTTCCCGTGTATATCAAAGATGGTCCACCAACCAAAGGACATCCATCCAACGGCAGGCCAGTGGTCGAAAATGGCTCATTGATGAAAGAGGCCAAAGGAGGCTGACACAAATTGTGCAGAGCAACAGACGGGCTACAGTTAGTCAACTGACAGTCCAGTACAACATTGGTGCCGAAAGACCCATAAAAGAATGTACAACTCACCGTACCTTGACACGATGACCTAACAGAGTTCCACTTCTTTCAGCAAAACAAAAGAAACTGCAATTGCAGTGGGCTAAGGAATGAAAACACTGGACACTGGAGGATTGGAAAAACATTGCCTGGTCTGATGAATCCCGGTTTCTGCTGTTTCACGTTGATGGTTGGACTAGGGTATGGAGAAAACCACATGAGTACATGCATCCATCATGCAGCGTGTCAACATTGCAGGCTGGTGGTGGTGGTGTGATGGTGTGGGTTGTGTTTTCATGGCACACATTGGGCCCCTTGATAAAAGTGGAGCAACGTTTGAATGCCACAGGATATCTGAACATCATTGCCAATCAAGTGCATCCCTTCATGACAGCAGTGTATCCATCTGCTAATGGATTTTTTCAGCAGGATAATGCCCCATGCCACAAGACTAGGATTGACCAGGAATGGTTCCACGAACATAACAGTGAATTCAGTTTACTGCAGTGACCTGCCCAGTCACCAGATCTCAATCCAATTGAGCATCTGTGGGATGAGATGGAACAAGCTATTCGGAGTAGAGCTCCACTACCAGCCAACTTAACACAACTGGGAAGCATTACAGTCAACATCCCTGTGGAACGCTTTCGAAACCTCGTAGAGTCCATGCCCCAACAAATTGAGGCTGTTCTGAGGGCAAAACGGGGGTGCAGCTCAATATTAGGAAGGTTCAAACGTAATTTCCGAACCACTGAATTTGAAATGTTATGCTCTTTGAGATACACGAAAAGTAAACTCAAAATCTGTATGTCAGGCATGAACCTTTAGAGGGAAAGTAACCACAAGTTTTGTTGACAGCATAGTCACTTGTGATCACCTTTATTCCCTGAACCTGTGTGAATGAATACAAACTGTATTGTCAACTTAAATAATTGCAACTTGATATGACAAGTACTCCCATTTTGCTAGTTTAGCAATTTCTTCTTACTTATCCTGCTGTTGGAAACACATGACCTCATAGCAGTACATTTACAAGACAAAATGCACTCTGAAAAAAAAGATGAAATATGCCGTTGAAGTGTTTGAGTTCAGTATCAGCTTAGAAAGCTGCCATGCACAGAGGTAATTACGCAAGGCTGATTATTTTAAACCCTTTATCCTGTAAAATGGAAGAAAAATCATCCACAGTAAAAATGGGGTAGCAGCAGAAAAGAAGAAGGACAATTTCCAAACACATTGCCTCCTTGTAAGCTGGCTTGCATCTGTGAATCTAACTACGTGCATAACTGCAGCACCCTATTAGATGGATGCAGTTGCTAGGAGGAATTGTTGTACTTTAAAGAAATTGTATGGGGTGATGTATTTCGTTAAAGCAATTCCTGTATTCCCAAAGCTCTCTGGTGTGACAGGGTTGGGATGATCAGTAATCTAACCTTTTCAGCATGGGAGGCATTGTACTCTGGTAGTGTTTCAGCTGACTTGGTGATAAATGGGGTAATCTTCATTCAGAACTGCATGCTTAGAACCAAAGGCTTTGGAAACAAATATTGTGCTTCATTGCTGGCAGCAGGTTAGAACAAGGTTACATAGTAGTCTTCAAAGAAGCATGTGTGTTGTTTTTGAATGTTTTAGGATATTGCAGGCAATAAGCATTTTGAGGACACACTGAAGTGGTTTGTACTCATGATAGAATGTATTCTTTGTGCAGTTTATCCAACAATGTATTTAAATAGATACTTAGATGGGTGGAGAGGGGAGATTGTATTGGTTTATTAATTGTCAATATAGTTGGATTTCTTTCACTACTTAGCAGTTAAGTAGTTTGAATTTGACTAATCTGTGAATTAGTCAAATGCGAATCTGAGATTCGTTTCCAGATGTATTTTGTTTGACATATTTACGAATGTGACAGATTTCATGTTGATTGGCTGATCTGTTAAGGCTTAATAGCAAGCAGTCTGGTTCTATGCCTGCTGTGAGTGGTTATAGAACAAATAAGGTTTTGCTAGTTTAAGCCCAATTAAGAGATGAATTCATAACTCATTTTAAAAATTGCTTTTGTGTGCCCTGGGGAATATATATAATATAATATATATATCTATATTATATATATATATATATATATATATATATATATATATATATATATATATATTCATGGATAACCATACAGGTAATTACAGAAAGAACACAGAGAGCAATATCTATCAGGAACAAACAGAACAAGCAGCCCCTTGTACCCCTGATTAATCTATCACAGACAAGAATACAGAATGCCAGCAATTCATTTGTTGATTTAGTGTAGCCCTGATGAAACTACTCATTTTGTGTGGTGTTATTTTTCACTGTCATCTTATCAAGGTGTTTCAGCTGTGTCTGAACCAAGCCTTGAAATTGCTTTATTTGCTTTTGGCAAAGTTAAATCAACGTCAGTCTCAAAATGACTTTTGACTCCTTTGTGTCAAACACAAAGGCTTAAAACACAAAGACAGTACACACTTTTCTTTTCTTCATATATGCTACTTTTAATCCAATATCATATTATTAGGGGTGATACCTTAGTTATGCCTAATTTGAGACACATTTATAAAGTAAATGGTGAATCAGGAAATAGACATTGTCGTCTGGCAATGGTAGTTTTCTCTTTTGAAGAGCAAGGATATATTCTTTCTGTTTTTGTACTTTTGGAATACAACAACAACAACAACAACAACAACAACAAAAATACAAAAAAGATTTAAAAAAATACAAATTAAAAAGTGTGTGGAATCCAGAGCCATGTGATCAGGAGTCTGCTGGTGTGAACCCTGGTTGTTCTAAGTTTCAGATCTTGTCTGTGGCCCATGGGCAGCGCTGCATTGCCTTTGCACTGCTGTGGGTTGGAGTATAGTTCGTCCGGCTCAGCTCTCATCATGCTACAGAAACCCCTACTGCTTAGGCTCCACAGGCATACTAGTTTAGACTCACCGAAAGTGTGCAAATTATTTTACAGAACACATCCCTATCAAAATAAATCAAACACCTGCATTCCCAATAAGTGTAGCTGTGGGTGCGTCAGAGATCACAAAGCAAATTAGAAGTCATAGAAAAGTCCCGCACACTGCATGTTGCAAAATCTCACTTTATTGTTTAGAAGAATTAAAACAGAAAAGAGCTTACGTTTTTACTTTACATCAGACGTTTGTCAGAGCATCCCTACATTTTACTTTTCTTTGCAGGACTTAATTGCATAATATTGTATATCAACTGGGGAAGATAAACCTGAATACGCAATCCCTATTCAATGCAAACTTATTTTTACTCTGCGTCAGGGACCCAGAAAGGTGTAAAATGTTCTCTAATGTAGATTATGCTGCTGGATTTTTAAGAAATACACATTTTTAGGATACAGGATACGAGATATTCCTAAATACTTACTGTCTAATCCTTGCTACAAATGAACACCGTATTTAGCCCCCTGGGTCCACCTTAGCATTGTTAATAGGAGGGTGAGATTTTCTGGGTATGTAAAAACTGAGCCGATTCAACTGGACAGATTCTCTGACCAGTTCTGGAGAATCCAGGGTGACTCAAAACCATAATATTTTTTCCAGTGTCACAACTGAAATTCTAAAGTAGAGTAAGTTCAAAGTTGTGTTTTAAAGGGTAGTACAAATTTGCTTAATAATATTTGAGATATTTCAGTCAAATTTTTCTAAGAATAAACTTTTTTAACTTTTTTAAGTAAAAAATTACTTTTTTACTTTTTTAAAGTTTCAAAAGTGCAGCAGCTGTATTGTTACCTATAAATACCATAATCACAATTTCCAGAATTCTGAACTGTGACAATTTAAGTGCACTATAGTCTTGATATATGATTGTGCTACTGAGTGATGGCAAAAAATTATTGCTACAGCGCTGTTGAAATACCAGTAGAATCAACTTATCTTATTCATTGCAATGGAATGCTGATTCCTTTGCTGTTCTTCAGCACTTAAAGCATAAATACAGGTACTGTCAAAAATACATTTATGATTTACAGTAAATGACTTAACAAAAATAATAATCATTAACTTCCCTTGTATATTTTTATTGTACATTATATTACTGAGTTTTGTAGTTTTATATTGAATGCTATACATGGTCACCTAAAAAAAAAAAGGTTGCCTATAAATGTACTGCACTTTAATAACATGCATGCTTACTTATTGTTCAAAATAAGAATGTTTTCACTGCAGGGTATGTGTTAACTCTTAAGGGATGTGATTTAATTCATGTTTATAATTTCCACTGGATTTATCGGAATGCTTTTATGCAACATTTAAAGCAAAACTTTTTTTTTTTTTTAAATACTTAAAATGCGTACATGCATGTCAATGTTGTTGAGAAAGTAGTTGTGAGAATGGAGATTTGCCATTTGCTATACTTGCTGATTCTTAAGCTGATGGGACACAAAACCACTTTGTGGCGTGGAACTTGGTTTCAGTGGACTAGGTTTCAGGCCACTGTATGGCACACCAGTGGAAGACTTGGGTTTTGATACAGCAAAGTTGCCTCAAACTAGGTCTCCCGGTCTCCTGAACCCAGGTTTCAAGCCACTTTTCCTCATCCTGGGCTCGTTAGTTGTTGTCTACAAAGACAATTAGCAGGGGCTTAATGTGCTCATTAGCTTCAATGTGGAGCTTGTAAACAAAGGACGAGGATAAATATTGCTGCTGTCAACAAATAACAAGCTATTTACTTCAGTGAGCCTATTCAAGTAGAATTTAATCGTAATGTTACTAGCATTACCATAGTGACAACAAGCATACAGATTCTTTTAGATTAGATTAGCATAAATCAAAAGATTTTTTTAATGTTAATTCAGTGTTAGTGCCCTTTCTAAAAGCCTGGCTAAGTGGACTATAATTTTAGTATTTTTATTTTATTTATGGTGATCTCTTATATCTGTATTAGAATCTTATTGAAATGATATAGAAAGTTACAGTATGTGTAAATCTTTTACAGATAGATTATTTCACAGTATGTGTTTGTCTGTTTTTGTTGCAGTTTTTTTTTTTTAGTTTTGAGTTCTACAGAGATGACATCTGTTTGCTGAAAACTATGTATTTGTTATCAGCACGCTGTGTGATCAAAAAGAGAAGTCTATGAAAAGATAGTTAAATCAATCCATCAGTCAACATCAATATTCTTGTTCCTCTATATCTTTGACTGCTCTGCTTGCATCATGTCTGTAGTATGATGCCTGGGTATAGAGATAAGCAAATGTCAAGGGCTAAGATGAATGTCATTTTTCTGTAACTAAACATACTGGAATGAAATGATCTGCCTGCTAGACTTGTCTCTGCCAAAGTAGCTCCTCTTGGGCTAAGACAATGGAGACATTTCTTGGACACTAAGGCACAGATAATGATGAAATGTATAAAGTATATGTATGCTAAATTCTGTTTTCATCTTTCCTTTGCAAGAATCGTTTATCGTGATTAAACAACATTCGGATGGAGCTAAAATAAAAGTGGTTTGCAGAATAATGACAAAACAATCACTGGTGCGAATTAAAATGAAAAAGAATGAGCAGATGGTATTTTCACAGCTGGAAACATCAGAATACAACGCAACCATTGTGACTGCTTTAATTGATGCGGACAGAAGAAAACACACCTCTTTGCTTTATTATAGTTTCTGAAATGTGTTTAATGGAGTTTCTTTGCTGATCAGAAAGTGCAAAGCGACAGAAAGTTACACTGAATCTCTCTTTGTATCATTTTCACGTTGGCTTTAATAAAAAAAAAAATTATCATCGTTAGTTATTATAGTTTTATCTTGAGGTAAACACTTTTGATATTGTAAACATTTTAAATGGCATGCGTAATTATGCTGTGATTGGAAGTAAATGGTAATGTGATAAACATTATTTATAACTTTGCCATATAGAAAGCAAAAAGATTCCCATATACTATCTTTTGATTCTGTACATCCAAAGACTTGTAATTAAAAATTTGAAGAATTACTGTTTGGTATTCTGTTTTAAACCAGCAGTTTGTCAGTCCCAAATAATTGCAACATAAATGATGCGTTAAATAAACAAGTGAAAAAAAGTGTTAATCAAATTATTTTGCCTTTTATTGCAAGTGTCATACCATTCAGTAGAAGAACATTTTTAAAGGGGTACTTGAGCTGAAACCTCCACACAGAAGCAATACAGTAAAAAAAAAAAAGTTGAAAACCACTATACTTTTCCCTGGAGATATCTGAGACTGTCTTTACAAGACTGCAGATTTAAAAGTGGTGTGACCTCACAGATATAATAGCCAGCATGATGTTCAGTGCGTTAGGATGCCAGCACATCAAAGGTGCTTTGTAATATCAATTTGTGCTTTAGAAATAGTTTTATGAGATTAAAGTTGTGTGTTTTGTTTTGAGGTTTAAATGCTATATAGTCTTGCATGAAGGCTGTTCAGCTTTATATCTCATTCCTGAGGTTAAAGACCTGTGCTGCTGTTCATTCTGTGCTGCACAGTACATTTCTGTGTTCTTTATTCCCGTCTGAACAGCAGTTTCTGCTCAATGTTAGATTAGACACACACAGACATAAGGCTTTATTTATCTAACAGCTCGCTCTGCTTCTGGGCTTTGCTGCAGGTTGTGAAGCACATCTTTGTTCATGACATTTTCCATGAATATGTTATGATTACTGGATGCAAAAGACTTTTTTTTCATTGCAATTATACAGTATAACTAGAGCATCAAATGACTTGTTTTGTAAAATAAAATCTGCACTGTACAGAATTAGGTAACACTTTACATTGTGTCTCTGATCACTGTGTATTTACATAGCAGTTACTTAGTAAATACTGTAGGAAATGTGTACTTATACGTAATTACAATGTTATTATGCATAGTTACAGTGTACTTAATGTGTAAACTTTTTTGCAAGTTATAACCATAACCCTAACCCCCTAACCCTAATTATTTAACTAAGTTTTATTATCTCTATATGAATACACTCATTACCTCTCTCTTTTGCATTTTGCACAGGTGACTAAATACTTACAATTTCAAGTTTACGTATATTTTTTCCTTTCTTTAATACCTGTGTACTGTGGGTGTGGGAATCCATTGTGAGAGATATGAGAGACAACGGATGCAAAGGTATTCCTTTTGTGGGTCTACTCTAGTGCACACCACCTGGTTATACCAACAATGACATATACAACAATGCATACTAAAGCATAGTGGGGAAAAAACATAGCTAGAAATTAAAAGTACCACAGAGTTTGGTTCAGTGCTGCTCCCACTAAAAAAGGGAGGTCCTACTGCAGGTACAATCCCGGTGCTAAGCTACAACGACCCCAGCTGAACACAAGCTGTGTAGCTGGTAGTACGTTGGTTGCTAACACCACGACCCAGGTTTTGCACATGTTGGTCAAATGGTTTGCGTTTTTGCTACTCACTTGTATAGGCTTTGTTGGACTCCGTCACACGGATCATCAGCGCCTCGCTTTTATAGCAAGATAATCTGTTGATCCACGCCTACCTAAGAATTTGTAGTCAGTTTCACAGCCAGGTAACCCCAGCCACCATTCGCTGCAATCTAAAGGTAGAGTCTCAGGCTGTTTTTTTTTTTTTTTTTTTTTAACAATAAGCTGTTTATCACAAACAAAATACAAAACACACATTATTTCCTTGTACAGAGACTGAGCCATGCCACAACCTGTTAAAATATCTCTTTTAATAGCTATGAATTTTATATACCACTGCAGTTCATTTGCCACAAGTTATGTTTACACTCAAGACTTAGAGAAAACAAAAATAAAACATTAGGCAGACTCATTTTAAATTGTGTAAGAAGACTAGAGTAATATTGATAAGAATACATCACAAATTAATTGAGTCTTGCAATCTAACATGTCCTGTCTACTAAAGCAGCAGTTGTAGGACATTAAAGATATGGTAATATTATTTTCCTAGTCCGATCTGTCCTACAGTGCCCCGTCTTCCAGGCGCACATCTTTCTGACATGTGCTGTAATTACAGTATGGACATTCTAAATTGGGGATTAAAATAATTGGACACACACAGCTTTGTTCATTTGTATGTTTCAATATTGGATTAAGAGGTTGAGACGTATCATTTCTATGTGGTTTGCCCTGATGTTGTCTCATCCGCTATGGAAAGCATTAAAGCTGATTTGGTGAACTCATAGTTTTAAAGTGTGTTTTTTCAAGTTGTTTCCAGTAATATGATTTTAAATGTTTTCTGTGTTTTTTTTTTTGTTTGTTTGTTTGTTTTTTGTCTTTTAGACAGTCCCTGTGTGTAGAGTTAACTGATCTCTAGTGTGTTTGGCTCTTAAAAGCAAAAGCAGACTAGCCAACATTTGTGTATTAGTTTTTGGCACACTTGGCACAATGTAATTACATTTTTAGCCTGGGGAAATTGTTTTGGGAAGTGATAAAATAATGCTTTTCACAGAGTAATTATGGAGCAGTGTTTATTTGAACTGTACATATAGACCAATGATGTCTTATTGAAATCGAAATAAACAACCTGTCATGATAGAATTTACCAAAACAGTTTCTAGCTAATGTAATGTATATCTTCATGCATAATTCTAAACATGTATATAGGGCACATTGCAATCCAGTTCCTATACAGAACAGCCACACAGGCAAATTATTTGAAATACAGGTACATTTGAACGTTGCCTTATCACATCTAGAATGTAATATTGTGAATTAATAAGGTTACCTAAAATCAAGATCTTTAGAAGAGTGCTAACCTTGTCTTTTAGAAATGTAATATTCTGACAGATCCTACTGTTGAAAAGGTTAAGCAATATCTGGTGTAAAGGTCACCTGACACGTACACACTCAGTGTGACACATAAACATGCAGTGTGATAAATTATCCTGCTTTTGATTATGTTTCTGTTTATAGCTGCTTCGCAAAACTGTCAACTACTGTTATTTTTACTTTCTTGGATAAAATTAATGTAGCACTGTAACAACACTACTGTACTGAACAACAACTCTACCGTATACATATTATTGTATTATAAAGGCCTAACTTAATTGAATTATACTCCCAGAAATGATTTCTTGACTATAGAAATATAGTCCCTAAGTAGTAATGTGCAGGGAGTCATACAGGCAGGGGAGAGCAGGTTCACATTCTGGCTGTAGAAGTTTCTGATCATGCTGGGGATTCTACAGAGAGTGTTGCATTGTCTCTGGTACTCCATGCTTTAGGGTGGTCAGATTGGCAAGGACTGGTTTTCCTCATTGTGCGATAGCTTACCTTCATGTTCAAGTGCTTGCCAGCATGAGCTCTTCAACTCGTGGATGTGAAGTGCATTTCATTGTTATGATTTCTAATTGACAGACGTATCCAAAAGCACAGGCCTGATGCCAAAAGAGCTTTTTATAGCGTGTGGTCTAAAGATTTGAAAGACTGACACTTCTGCTGTATGTTGGAGTCAAACATAATCTTATGGCTGTGCAGGAAATTGACAGGTTCAGCAGGTGGGCATATATATATATATATATATATATATATATATATATATATATATATATATATATATATATATATATATATATATACACTTTTTTTCTTTGTGTGTATACCCTAAAAAAATGAAATGGCAATGTGAAGCATTTGACAAGGTGTTTTTTTTTTTATCAGATATTTTCATACTATGAGCAAGACAAATTGAAGTAAATAAGCAAAAGAAATCAATTGTTTCAATTTACCCAGTAAAAGTCCTTGGAAATTCTGAAAGCTATGGAGAGAGAGAGAGAGAGAGAGAGAGAGAGAGAGAGAGAGAGAGAGAGAGAGAGAGAGAGAGAGAGAGAGAGAGAGAGATATTAAATATTTTCTCGAAATGCACTGCAGCCCATATGTTATCTTCTATATTACATGGATTTTAAAACTATGATCAAATATTTTGTTGTTCAAGATATCTATTAGCAGAATGTACCTTTCCAGGTTCAAACTCACTGCCATCTATTTTCGTAATGCGTAAATGACAATAACAAATGTTGTAGCAATCTTTAAAAAGACACAACCTACCAGGGCTATAAAGAAATGCCAGGCATGGAGCGCAAGGAAAATTAGCTCTTTATTAGGCAGCAGTCCTTAGCCTTACAGTCAGAGCAGAGCCTCTGGGGAAAGCCCTGCCCCTTGAAAGCAATGATGCTAACAGGAAACTGCAATGCAAGAAGAGAGAGTAGCTTTCACAATAGCAGGCTGAGGGAGCTCAGCCCACTACATTGAGTGCCTGGTTTATACTCACTGCTGTCGTTTTTTGTTATGCGCAAAATGAAATCTGGCAGGTGTGTGTCTAGCTCGGACATAGGTATCACTTCTGGATTTCTGTTCTCTCTCATCTCAGTTAGACAAGATTTTGCCAGAGCCAAGTCAAATGTTTTTTTGGGGGGGTACATTTTCTTGTTCACTAATAAAAGTTTTTCGAGCATCGCTGTCGGCAAAACGGGACAACATGTTGAGTTTGTGACAAGCGCTTTTTGCTCAATCGAATCTCGATTGACAGAAAAGTCATACTGCATGGGTAGCCGTGCAATACGACTTTTTTTTTAGCATGGGCCACAGTGTAACTGTAGCTACTATGGGTCTTAAACCTTATCTAATAGACACAGAATGAATGTGTTGTAGACTTTGACCTGAACTTTCAACACGTTAGCTAACAAGTGTGGCACAAATGCATTTTGTATATCTTCTGTTTTTATCAAAAAGGGCATAACTGTCTATAGAAAGAAATCTCTCAGGTGTTATTTCCAAGATCAAGTTATATTGTTTAAAGTGTCAGAACCGGCAATCATTTTAACTGAAATACATTAACATTATTTTGCTGGAAGCCACAGTGCAGAATCCTTATTTGCTAATCAACAAATTTTGCTTGAGACAATGACGTTTTTCTTTTGTAGTTTAATATTGGTATTCTAACCCCATACAGTATACCTAAAGCACCTTGCCCTTCATGTATACACTTTTAGTTCAGTTGAAAAAGCTCAGCTGCTTTTTTTACAGGGTAGGTGTTTCATTGTAACTAACAGGCACAGTGTCTGTAAAGCAAGGATGTATAGTTGGGGCCTGTAGTCTTTCTCACCTTGTCTGCTTGCTTATAATTTAATCCTACAGCCACACAATGTCAGTTTAGGCTCAACGTAACATGTAGTGAACAATAAGTTAACAATCATTGTCCACCATTTAATGAATTGGTCATCACTTCTTTTTTTCTAACAAACTACAGATTAGCAGTCTGTTAAACAGACTGATTTAGATGGTTTTAAATTGTGTGTTTTATTGGCCTTGTGTTTATGAAAAAAGGAAAAGGATTGTTATATTAAAAAAAAAGACAAACAAAAATAAAGGTTAGGAATCAAGAAGCTAGTAGCCTGCATTACACAGATCTGCCAGTTGTTAAGGTGATAAAGTTGTTAAGGTGTTAATTACTTAATTAAGATGTTAGTTACTTAGTTATTCTTTAGATCAGCTGTTTGGAGTTGCTATAAAGACATTGTGATAGGACTAAAATTACAGGTTAGTCAGTTCATGCAAATTCTGCCAAGAATTTCTCAGATGCCTTATGTAAAATATAAAGGACCCATTGTACCTATAATTCCTCTTTAGTAAACCTGAGTAACAATCCTTAATTTGTGTTCTATATGGTTTTGTGTTCCATCCTCTGCTGTTTTCAATACACCACCCCACATGAACAATTGTACTTTCCCTCATTCCCAATGTGAAAAAAACCTGCCTGTTAAAAGCACCTGCTGAGATGCATACACACCAGGGCTGTTACATCTCAGTGCATTCTTCTGGTTATGAGTGCTGTGTGAAATCTCATTTCACTGTGGAGGAAAACAGACCTCCCTCTTTACTGAAGAACACTATTCACTAATCCTGAGATTCAGAAACTAGCTGCATGATAATCAGAACTTCCCATCACTTGGCGAGATTCAGATGATAAGAGTGCAAAAGTTCACTTCACTCAAGGCAGACAATACTTTAGTTTGCTGAACCACTGTATCTGCCCTGTCTTTCTTAAAGCCTCAAGCCTGAACACTTTGTGCTTGAGATCTTAGAAACTGAATAAGGTTGAACCTCGTCAGTACTAGGTGTGGAAAATCTCCAATGGGCACCGAGTACCACAGCCAGCTATGTTTGTAGTGCAGTATGGAGTACTTTCAGTAACAATACAAACCAATGGATGCCTCATCATTATGGAAATTATTTCAAATTCATAGGTTTACAATAAAGTTGCACAAATGTCAATCTGCCCCCAGTTGTGATTGATTGTGTTAGCTGGAAACTAACTCATTAATAATGTCTGACATTGGCAACTGTGAATACATCAATTTTTATAGACATATACAATACTTCACTATACAATGCAACACCTCCCTGTAACCTACAAGAAGTCTAGCTGAGATTTACAGTGCTGTCAAAAGAAAAGAAAAAAAGTCCCTGTTATGAAACCCTTAATTCTGAATATGCTATAACATATGTCAGTGGATGATGGATGTTAGCTGGGATATTGTCTCTGTTGCCCCTGTAAGTTGTAACATCAAACTTTAATTATCTGACCTCCATATTGCTTCTGTCAAGTTAAACATGATATGCACTGTGCTTAGGGCACAGTTTTATGGTGCCGAAACAACATAATGACTGGGAGCAAGAATAACTGAAGATGATTGATTTTGTAAAGCAAATCTAACAAATACCAAGCAAGCTGCATTTGTGTTGCCTTGTACTTAACTAAAGGCTATTGTGGGTTATGTCTCTGATGGATAAAACAATTTAGCTCCGTAGAGTGTAATATTTAGCATTTGTTTTGGAAATCATGGCAGTAGGGAATGGGAGCTATAGGAAACAGTGAAGACCACTATGAAAATATGATGCTTTCAAATTGTCTGTACTAAGCAACTCAGATATTTCTCAGAAACATGCTTGGTTTTCCCTTGAAGAAATTCAGAAATTAGGTTAACCGTATATTTTAAACTGACACAAAAAAGTAAATCATTTCCCCCATTTGATTTGTTTTGTGGAGTGTGAAAAGTTATTTTGCCATCGTAACGCTCCATCGTGTATTCGGCAGATTGAGTCCTCCTGACAGAGAATTAAAGTACCATCTTTTTCTTGTCATGATAACAGCAACTTAGAAACCTTGTCGTATTATTATTTGGTGATACATTTATATCAGCAAAAAATACCTGTTGATGGAGGCCACTGTCCCTCACTGCTGCAGGAAATATTATCAACCATTTAGCCCTTTCCTTTTCCCGGGAGGAGACATTCTAATAAAGTACAGCCTGAGGCCCGTGCTTCTTTGGGAAGTTTGTAGTTATATCAACAGTTAACCTTCTGACACAGGATCTCTTAGTCAAAGACAATAAACCCTACCAACTTTCTTCACAGCGAATCTTAAAAGGGTTTTGCGGTGGAGTTTGTTATTTATTTGTGTAGCCCATTTGTTTTAAAGGGTATAAATAAATGGAAATTAATTGATTTGTTTTCTTTCCACACAATGAATCCAAAAAGAGGATGTCAGTAATTGTATGGTTAATGCTAAGTATGTGTTAATTGGAGATTTAAATTATTATCCTTAGTGGTAATTGTCTAATTGGGATTTTTGATTGTGTGTTTGGGGTGGGGCAGTGGAACAAAGGCAAAAGAGTCACAGAAATGTGTTGGAAAGGAGTGGGGCTGAACTGGAAAGATATCTTTTTGACTCCAGATCTGTTGTTTGAACTTACTGTTTTATTTTGTTCCTGAAAAATGCCATCTGCTTCAAAGAAGGATAACCCTTTGCCAATCAGGAATGTTGTATGATTCCTGAGATGTTTGGTTCCTGTTGCATTTAATGTCAGGCAAGGAGTTTCTTCTGTGTACCTACAGGATGGAATCATTAACTGCCTTTCTGAATGTGTGGATAAAGAAACAGCTAACACTGTTTGGAACTTTGCAATGCAATAATAATCAAAGAAGCGTATTACTCCCTCTCTGTAGATCACTGCTTCTCAAACAATTTCACAGCTGATATTTCATAGCAGAGATCATCATCACCCAGAGTTATAGTTCGGTGATGCTCACAACTTAATTCAACTTGGAAAATGTGTCGATTTTGCTTAATCTGCTCTGGTTACAGATGTATTCGGCTGTATTTTGAAGCAGAAATTGATTACTGTGCCATTTTTGTTTGACTGAATTTTGTAACCAGATATTTTCATGGCATCTTTTTGTTTCTGATTAAGTGAACAATTTCAGTTGTGCTGCATTCTTAAACAGTGTATGCTTAAAATAAAAATTTAACTGACATTGTCATAGTTGATATTGCGTAGGCTACATTTCTTTTCATCTACAATATAGTTATAATACTCAATGTTTGACAGTAAGTGGCTATAAAAGTTAATATATATTATATATATATATATATATATATATATATATATATATATATATATATATATATATATATATATGTGTGTGTGTGTGTGTGTGTGTGTGTGTGTGTGTGTGTATATATATATATATATATATATATATTTTTTTTTTTTCCAACAGAAGTATTTTCACTGGTACAAATGCAAAATCTTTTTGTGTGACTAAAACAAATGTATACATTGCTGTCAAGCACACGTTATTCTTTGTATTCACAATACCTGTCCGTTTGTTATAAATACATCAAGTAAACAATACCTGTTATTTAACATGCATAATTATAGAACAGTTTAAATATAGGCCCTATGAATTGTTCTAGTAGTTTGAACTTGGCTAGTCTTCTATTGCTGTAACACTAGTCTTGTACTACCTTTCCTAATGTAACATTCTGTATTTCATGATAAGTGCTAATATACAACTAGATAATAATCAAGGAGACATAACTATTCAGTATATGATCACATCATTGGTAAAAAATAAATACAAATAAATAAATGCTAGATAATAACCCATAAACTATATTTTAATTACAGGGCTATGGTGTGGTTTATAGAATGATTTGTTTGAAATTGAAAATGCTATGCTATCTTTTCTAAAGTAGCAATTGCAGGCAAAGAGCCAGGCAAAGAAGTGCATTCGTTTGAGAGAGTTTAGTTTAGAATGAATATGGAGAAATCAAGTGGAAGGAAGCAGGTTTGAAGTACTGTAATCAAAACCACCCTGCAAGACATTTCAATACAGAGGTCGGGCTAGGTGTCAAAAAGACATATTTTAATGCAGATTTATGTGAAAACTGAAGTTAAACATGTAAAATCTTGTAAGCTCTAAATTATTGCATGTGTTTAGGCCTAATTATTATTCTGACTGCTGGTGCCTTGTGGACTGTATGAAATTATTTGCAATGCTCAAGTCAAGCCTGTGTCAGAAAAATATAGAAATGCTAATTCTGCATTATCATAGCACATACTGTGTATTCATACAGAGTTCAAATAATATGAGTTTGCAACAGCAACAAAAGCATCCCTAACATATGCAAACCCACAGAAGCATGGTCTGACCAATGGCTACTTTTTCTTGACAGGGAAGCCATGAGATGGCCATCTTAATACAGTGTGTCATGAAAGGGAGTGTGCAGGATTCTTTATAAATGTGACTTACGAAATATCAGACTGATCTTTCATTTGACCTTATAGTATGCATACTGGTAGTATTGTAACAAGCTGACAGGTTAGCCTTCCCCTTTGCTGGATCAGGGGCTGCACTTCAGGGCCAAAGGAGAGGAGTGAGGTCATCCTTGTAACTAAGGAACCCGCTAAATTAAAGGACCATTTTGCAGTTAGAAACAAAGCTGTTAACGCTGTATATTGTAATGCTTTTTATTAATATAAAATTTTCAGTAGAAAACAAATAAGATGGGCTTCTGTATAGAAACAGTATGAAAGAAAGCATATTGTACATTAAATATTCAAGGTAAACTCTGACAGGGTTATTTTTGTAACACGTTTTTCAAGTGGTCAATTTCAAATGAAAAGCATATTATTAAAATGCCATTTCAATATGGTAGCTGTTTCTATAGAAGAATATCAGTCATTGGCAAAGTGGTCTACATTAAAACTGGCAGTGAGCAGTTTTGACTTTTCTTTTGATTCCTGTACTTATATAAGACCTGACTTAAAGGCTCTGCAGCAGGGTATATGAAGCCAGAGGTTTCTCAGTATCCCACATGCTGTTGCTAAAAGACAGCTGCCAGTTTTTTTTGAGTGATTTCAACCCCCTTGCTGCAGTGCTTGTCGTCCCACGTCTCCCTGGCGACAGCCATGACAGTTAACTGGAGACGATGGGTGTCTTTCAGCTTGAGCCAATTACTGGAATAACCCTGATGCATGACTGTGAATATATAGATAGCTGTCACACCTACTGCTGAGATTCGTGAATTAATGATCTGTTGTGTGTGCATGAACCTGCAATATTGCACTGATACAGTGGAGCTTGTATTGGGATTTGGGAAACACATATATTTGGTTATATAATAACTGAAAGATTGAGGTATCTTACTTAAAGAAGTACTTTTTAAAATAATTTAAGATTACAATTGTGCTACCTGTTTATAAGCCTGCTTATTGCTGTAACAGTATCTTTAAAAGCCTAATGATTTTAGTTTTCAGACAACCAATTGCATGCATTGCAGTGAATCCAGGCAGACAAGACTTTTACTGGGTAAATTGAAACAATTGATTTTTGCTTGTTTACTTCAATCGTTCTTGGTCACAGAATAAAAACAGCTAGCCAAAATGGAACAGCTTGATAAATGCTTCATTGCCCTTTCCTTCAGGGTTTTCACAAACAAAAGCTCAACTCTTTGTACTGATTGATTAATTATATTTGTAAAGCATGCATGTTACTTGGAAAAAATAGTACCGCTGTTTCTGTATCCTGTGTGTGTGTGTGTGTGTGTGTGTGTGTGTGTGTGTGTGTGTGTGTGTGTGTGTGTGTGTGTGTTTTGTCTGTCATGGAGGTATCTGACAAAACAGCAATGTTACAGTATTACTCCTGTATATCTTAAGTGATTTATGCTATACAGTACTTATTCAGTATATTATTTCAACAATTATGGGACTAAATTAAATCACCAACAGACTAGCTCTATCTCCCAAAACTGACCTGGGGCTGTGTTTTGAAACATTTTTTACACTGCAAGAAACACATTAGTTGAAGGTAAGGCAGTTAATGTACTGCTCCTATCTGACAAGTTGCCTGTCATTTTGCTCTTGCTTCAAAACAGGGGCCTTTGTGCCTGCAGAGTCAAAGCCTTCAGCATGTTGATTGCTTGCTACCAACTCACTAATATTAATACTGTGTATCAGATCTTAAGCACTGAGAGACTCCAAATCAGCTTGGGTTATTTCTATCTTTCAGTCTTTTGTTGCTGTCTTTTGACAGACAGCATTTCAGAAAGGTGATACTGTGAGACTGGGGACCAGCCACAGCACGCAGTTTGTTGTATCTAATCATACACATATAGTTTGGTGTTTAGTGTAATTGTCCTTAAGAACATTCTGATCACACAAATGTATCTCCTGTATACTCGGGGCCATATTCAGTCTAGTCTAGCTACACTTTGCTGCTTGAAAAAAAAGTCAGGGCACAATGAATGATGACTGTGGTATTAGTCCTGGTACAATATTGTCAGTTTTTTCCCAACAGTATTTTCCTTCATTGTGTTTTCCAAGCTATCTGTGAACTAGCTGATTTATACAATAACTATCTACATGTTCAATAGGATCTACATAAATAAATACATGCTTCTATGCTTTAATCTTTGTTAAACTCTAGAACTCTCTCATACAGTACATTCAGCTCAAAGACTAACTGGTCTTAGCGATAAGGTAAGGTCTTATGTGTTTAAACTGCATTGTGTAACCAGGGTCTACTTAATGCTCTTTTCAGCACTATTGTTACATTCAAGGTTTTTTTTTATACAAAATGATAACATTTATAAAGTGCTAGCCTGGCTGCTTTGCCATGGCAACACAAGCTTATCTTGCCCGCTCCCATACGTATTATTTATAAGGTGTTTTTTTGTTTTGTTTTTTTTTCCCCAGGTCAGCACCCTCATGGAAAATTACTTTTAACAGCATTTATTTGACCAAAACGCTACTTTGTAATCACAACACCTTGCCTTACCTGTTTATTAATGCAACATGTATCACTCTACCCAGATTGTAGACGTGTGAAATATATGACACAGTATATACAACATATACACTGTCTTTCAATCCACTGCTAGAGATGTTCAGAAAGGGGATTACTCTGCAAGACGTATCTTAAAGTGCACCGGTGTCATGACAAAGGTTTTTTATCAGTCGTAAAAAAAAAAATATTTGAATATAACAAATCCACATCAAATGCACTAAGAGTGCCTGTAAAATGTAAATTATGTAAATGCTTCTCTTAAATTTAAATTCTTACTCCATAAGGACACTAATCCTAGAGTTAGGAGTCCACGACTGTAGCGCTCATGAAGGTTTTCCCAGTGTGATACAAGTTTAATTTTTTTTCATTTTTGAACATTCAGCATCATATCACCCAAGGGAGCCGAGGATGTATTCCATAGGCAATGTGCATCAAACAACACCTCCCATTCCACAAAGCTGTCATAAGCTGTTGTTGGGTTGCTTTCTAGATTCAATTATCTTAATTCTAAGTAAGGTTTAGCTGTCAAATTATAATCTACAAAAGTGATTCCAGGACATTATTTGGACTATTAGAATTAGGAACCTGGCACCTGATGTATGAGCTGAATAATTCGAGTACTGATGGTGTATTATTTTGGAGATGCAGCGGTATCCTTCGGCAAGTCTACTTCTATTAGAGTGATATCTTCTGATTTTGAAACAAAAATAAGATCTGATTGCATGTCTTTTATTGTTTGTCGACAAGAAACCCTGTCAAAATGCTATTACCTTACGACAGTATTAATAGGACCTTCAAAAACAGATGTGGCGTTGCATCCAAGTTTGAGGTGTATGTGACAGGGCTAGTACCAACACAAGACAATTAGACAGCTTGTCTTTGGGCAAGGGATAATGTCTGATAGCAAGGCACGCACAAAGTATTTTGATGCACCTAATCATAGTTATTATGTCTTAATTGCTTTGGATTTAGTCATATACAGGTCCTCTGGTGACGAAGTTCAGGTGGCACCCACCTGGTGTCTGCAGTGATGTCTTGGGGAGGCTGCACTGCATTGTGGGTAGCATAAGCCAGAGTTGTTACTATGTAAATGTTTTATGCTGAGCAGGATTTAGGCATTAACAACGAGGTACTGGAAATGTAATTACTGTAACTTATTTCATATAATTATTCCCACTATTAGTATGAGATTATCTTGGTGTGACGTGAACGTACACAATAAAAGAATAGATACGATTACCATTGTGACAGATAGGTAATGGTATTCAGTATTATAGCTACCCTCTATTAACCTATGCAAAGCGAGAATTAATTACCAGCACTAAAAATGTTCACCTTTATCTCTCCTTTCAAGCATCTTCAGTCTATTGAATTTTTTGCAAGCAACTTCTTGCGGTAACCTATGGCACCCACAACCTTAGCTAAAGATGAATCTAATCATGATAAAGCCATCAAGTGATGGTAAAGTGACATCTCTGGGCCATGTAGATATTGTGCAGAGTGGAGCTATTCTCCTCTTCTCCTGAACTTTTCAGTGGACTTGAATATCTCTAAATTCTGGCAATTAAAATTGCTATTACTGTTTCATTTGGTTCATTTGTTTCACAATAAAAGACTGACATTGGTGAGTTCACATAACGTACTATCATAAATAAATTTGAAGGCTATGAAAATAAATGAAAACAGCCTCAAGTCAGAACAAACTTTTATCTTATAGCGTTGCAGCAAGATGTGGCAGTAATATGGGACCCTCTGATAATTTGAAAATGTCACAGTACATTAATATTGGATACAGTAATCATGTAGAATCAACATAAAGTGTCAAACAAATCTTAAAACCAGTTTAAAGCATAATTAACCATCAAGCGCAAAACAGTTACTCCAAAAGTATTCTTACAAAGTGCTTCAGTTAGATGACCCATACACAGTGGTTTATTAGCTGTGTATTCCCTTACAATATCAGTTTGTAAACAAGGACAACTTGTGGGGCTTGTTTTTTGAAGCTATTAGAAAAAAAAGTTTATTTTATGGTGGATTATTGGGCTGTATATTGAAGGATTTAAACTACAATAACTAGGACCAATGATTTTCCATGGTAAAGACATTTACGCTAAAGCAACGGAATTGTCATGCTGAAATGGAATTACTTGTACCACCTCAATCTAATTAGTAGCCTGGCACAGGGCCCAAATGCATATAGCAAAATTGTTCCAAAATTATTTTAACACTAACATGTATGTTATTGGATTTATGTCTACTGTTCACATGACATTGCACAAGTAAGCTTCCAATGTTGTTACATCTAGAGTTTTTACCTAACATTTCTTGGCTATCCCACTGCAATCACTTGTCTCTGTTAAGTACTGCTACTAATACATTTAGATATTGAAATTGAAAACCATTCTCAAAATACAGTAGTCAGTTCTCACTAGATTAAAATTAACTGACTATATTACATTCAGTAGAGCTGTAAATAAGCCAAGAAAACATTGTACAACTGTAGCTTTTATTAGACAGCATATATTGCAATACAGTTGTATGAATACAAATGTTTCTTAATGAACACTGAAGATAATAGCCTTTTTTTTATACAGGTTATGTTGCTCAGCCTGTGTATTTTGACTTTTCTATTGCTCTTTGCAGTGCTTTTCCAATTTGTTCCTGGCATGTTTCCATGTTTATGTTTTAGCTGCAACAGTCTGCCTCTGTACCAAGCTATTGTTGTTTTTATTGTTGATGTCGGAGCCATGAGATATATTTTGACAAAAGAAACATGTACACAGCGGGGGGGGGGGGGGGGGGGGGGGGCTTGTAAGGACACAGTGTTTATTTGCAGTTATACGATACATATACTTTTACTTTGTGAGGTGGTTGTTAGAAATATAGGGATACGCCCCTCCTCAGACCTTGCCATCTACACTTTTAGAAAGGCTCTGGCAGCGTTGGTCAACTCTAATTTTAGGATGAGGAAAGATACCGTATGCATCCCAAATTAGTAAATGAGTCACTACATGTTGTAAAGTTATGCCTTTAATTGGTTGATTAACAAGGCTGCAATACCTTCCTTCTTATGGGATTTTACAGGCTTTAGGTCAACAGCTGGATGTATATGAAAGCTTGTCCATGACTGTGTTAAAAAAAAAGAAATCTTGTTTATGCCACTTATTTTCAAATATGAAGGAAAACTAAGTTTAACCATTGTATTATTGATGAGACAAGTACTGGATAATACAAGAATATTGAATCTACTTTAAATACAATTAAAGAATAATTTCAAGGTTATATGGATCCAGAAGCCAGCACGGATATAATTGCTTTATAAACTAAATTAAAAAGTCAGCATCATACAATGAAAGAAACAGACTGTACTTTTCAGATATTAAAATAGCAGAACAGTAAACCTTCATAGTGTGGAGAATCTGATTGCGTTGTACTCAAGGATGTTTAAAAGTAATACAATACTAAAACTGGAACTTGGTGCTTTGTGCTTTTTAATGAGGACGTTTGATATATTGTACCAATTCAAATTTGCTAAATCACTGCAGTGTTAAAATGCCATCCCAGATATTCCAGAACAGTTGATTGTATTGTACCAACATGTAGTCCCAGTACAATCTGCATGTATTTAGTAATAGCCAGCAGCACTGCAGAAACATTTTAAGAGTAACTGGGCCCCACTTTGACAATCGACTGACATCCAAGGTTAGGTAAATTGACAGTTGTATCAGGTTGTTCTTTTGAGTGATAGCTGCCACATGTCTTGAATACAAGTCATAGTTGAATTTGCTTAGCTATTTGGTGGTATGACTGGGTGGTTTCTATAATATATAATATAATATAATATATAAGAAAGACAGCTATAAGTCATCATCAGGTTCATCATCAGCTTGCTTGGTATATAATGAATTACTTCTTAATGCCCCCCATCTTTGACTCTTAAAGAGAAGCTACTGGTTGTGCTGTAAACATGTTGGGATTTATTTTAATGGATATAAGCTGCAGCCGTAAAACAGAAAATGTTTTTTTTAAAGTGTAAAGTACGGCCCTCACTGTTTTCTTTGTATTATTCTACAGTAGAACTGCATCCACTGTTTTAGGGGTTGGTAGTGTGTATGTATCCACCGACAAAGACATTATATTAAACTGTTTGTTTAATTTGCCTTCTTTTACCATAATTCAGAATTAGAATTTAGGTACTAATACAGTACCGGTGCAATTACAGTGCAAAAATGTCAAATAGTGATCACCAATGAACAAATGTGATTATTAAAGTTATTTACTCCAAATTTACCTTTTTCAAAAAGGAAGAATTGCAATTGGTGTTTTTGTGCTACGCATTATTTGGAGTAGTAGCTAGCCCATCTTTAATACACAGTAATTAAAGTTAATTTAAATCTTTTATAAAAAGTGAATCAACACAATCACTCTCTTTTTACCCGTGTTTGCTGCCCAACAATGGACAGCTAACATCACTTTTATGTTTCAGGAACCTTCTCACTAAGTACAGCTAGTACACCAGAGTATAAAAGTAAGAAATAACCCACCCAGGAATGGCGGTAAGACAATTCTTACCGTGCGCCCTGGGTGCATTGTGAGGCACGAGGTCACAGGACGAATGCCTTAAGCCACCCAGGAAGTGTGGTAAGACAATTCTTATCGTGCGCCCTGGGTGCATTGTGAGGCATGAGGTCACAGGCCGAATGCCTTAAGCCACCCAGGAAGTGTGGTAAGACAATTCTTATCGTGCGCCCTGGGTGCATTGTGAGGCACGAGGTCACAGGCCGAGTGCCTTCAGCCACCCAGGAAGTGTGGTAAGACAATTCTTACCGTGCGCCCTGGGTGCATTGTGAGGCACGAGGTCACAGGCCGAGTGCCTTCAGCCACCCAGGAAGTGTGGTAAGAATTGTCTTGCCGCACACCGTGGAGTGGGTTATTTCGCTCATAAAATGGCAAAAAAATAAAATTTGAAAATAATTACACAAACTGGCTTTTTGAAGGAAAAAAAAATATATATATATATTATGTATCCTTCCTCTGAGAAAAAATAGTCCTTGAAGACTGTTTGATTGTAGCATATATTTTATACTTTTTTTTATTTGCCATGAACATTACATTGCCATTTATAATAACATTTTTCGAGATAAATGACATTTGTGAATTGAAAGCAGACTGAAAAGACTGAAAGCTACCAAGTGTTTTTTTTTTTTGTAAGAAATTATCTTATTCAGGCTTTGCAGTCTTCAAGAGAATCTAACAAATAATTTCAGAGGCTGTTTTCACACCGATGCAACCGGTGTGATGTAACCGGTATAATTTCCCTAGATTGTAAACCAGCATTAGATGATATGTGGCCTAAACGGCACCCGTGTCATTTTGCACAGTGTCGCAGTCCTTCCCATCCGTGTCGAGCACAAGAGAATTCTATTCCAAACCCAACTTTGTTTAAAAGCTCAACGGTTGTGTCAGCAGAGAGCAGGAGAGATTTTAATTTTGTTTTAAATATGTTTCTGAAATCGGAGGATAGTGGTGAGATGTATCTGTTGAGTTGAGTTTAAATATTGCACACTCGCTAGTCAGTTTTATAAGGTGCTATTTAGTTTAATAAGTAGATGCAGCTGCTGAATATACAGTATATAGACTTGCGTGGTGATTTCTCAGATGGCTTTTGAATAGAGTTACTGCTACTGCTTGCCTCGGAGTTTTCTTTGTTCTGTTCTCTGACTAAATAAATACCACAGCATATTTGTCAATTTTTCTGTAATTCTTAGTAACAGATGAGAAAAAAACTGATTGTTGAGTGATTTAAATGCTGTTTCAGTTGTATTTTGACATTTTTACTGACATAAACACTGATCTTGTTCAGCCAATCACTCACTTAATTTATCCAAGACATGTTGTGGCAGATTTATACCGATAAACAAATAGTTATACTATACAATGATAGTGTCTATCAGCAGCTCAATTCTGTCCATCCTTAAGACTCGGTGTGCAAGTTAACAGTCTGATTCAACTTCTACACATCGTATAGTAACCTCATAGCACAGGTCTGATATTGATTCAGTGACTGCAGCTAGTGTGGCATGACATGCCTGGCATCATTCAGACCTGCCACTGCATAGCTGTGCTATAAGATATCGCTCTCACTTCAAAGGTAGTTTCTGTGTTGAATTACGTTCCAGGGATGCTATTTGAACTCAGTAATTTTGAAGCAGCATCAGTAAAGCTTGGATGTACCAAAAGCATTCCGCTTGAAAATGGTTCTCCAGGTGACCCGTAAGTAAAATTGATATGGAGTTGGTCTTTGAGACAGACTTATTTGAATTGTATTATCTCCAAACCACCTTGTGTCTCTAATCCTGTGAAAGGTTAGCGTCTCATCAATCCGAGAGGATAGAGGCGTGGCTTGATGTCAGTGGCTGACGATATCTGAGTGCAGGAGTTTGGCTGGAGCACAAAGAGCCATTAGTCTGTACTGTGAGAAGATGAACAATTGGGTAAACAGACACCCGAGACGCATTTGCACGCTTTTGGAGGCTGTTCTCCAAACAATGCCATTTTACAAATTACTTCAGTGAGACATTAGCAAGTCTCAAAGGGATAATGTTTTTCAACAAAGGCAGCTTTGAATGACATTTTGACTTATCTAATAAGCTACCAATTAGGTGCACTTTTCATTTTAACTTTAAGAAGAATGGGTAAATGGTGGTGGGGGGGTAATGGTGTAAATACCAAGGGTGGAGCACATCATGTTGCTATGTTTAAAATGAGCCAGGCAGGTGAAATATGATGGAGAACAGAATTTCCCGTTTCGATTGCAAATAGAACCAAAGTCCTTGCGCAGGGAATTGCACTGTGTAATGGGATGCTCTCCTACTGAGCCTACCAGATTAAATGTTGTCCTTCTATCTGTTTATCTCTTCATATTTCGATCAGACCAGGATGACATTTTGACTCCTAGCATATTGAAGTATCGACAGTGGCTAGCAAAATACAATAAATTAATCTTACAGTACCTCTGTCAAAATGTTGAGCGTGATTAACTTCGACCTCTAAAAAACTTTGTTTCCCAATAATATGCTCTGAAACCTATTCACAATAGTACTGGGTGATTAAGTTTGTTTTGTTGTTCAATTATTTAGAGCTATCCATGGGATTCCATAGAAAATGACTTCTTGTCAGATAAGAAACATTGATCAGGAAACCCCTGTCCGATTCATTAGAACACACTGTACATGACTCGCAGTTGGGATTAGACCTAAGGGTGATAATTTTAAAGCAATTGAAGGATCTTAACCACTGAATCACCACATTGCTTGCTAAGTACTTTACTTGAAATATAGAAGGACACCAATTGACAGCCAGTTTAGAATTACAGCGCCTTACAGTCATAAACTCTTATGTGGAAGTAAATAACAAGACACCAAGTGTCTGCATGACTAGACAGTGATACAGCTGACCTGAAATAAATCTGCAAAGTCCCCATTTACAAGTTACAGAATGGGATTTTGATACCATATGTGAATCAGAGTATGACTGTACCAGCTTGCCATGCAGAAATACTATTTAAACTAAAATATTCTGGTGTCACTCTGTCGTTTTATTTAAAGGTAAATAGCTTTACAGAAAGTTGTATTGTTTTTTTTAAAGTGGTAATTATGTTTTTATTTATTTTTAAAGTGGTAATTACGTTTTTTGTTGTGTTATTTAATAGTTTTTTTGTATTCTGTCACATGAAAACTTTCTCATGTAAAAAGCCAGGATGCCTTTTGAGAAGGGTAGCGTGTTTGTTTTTATTTGGGCACGTAGAGACCAGGCTAAAAGTAAGTTTCACAATCCAATAAACCTTCACAGTGTGTGTGGTGAAGTTTTTGTGTTATTGATACTGTAAAACCTGTAAAATACAGTGTTGCTTAGGACCATTCTGCTGTGTGCTGAATTACAGATTACTGTATACAAAAAAAAATCTAATACTGTACCTAACAAAGGTAAAATGACAAAACTGTTTTAATGCTTAAAAAAAAGAAACCTTACTGTATGTGCACAGTATAATAAACACAATAATGTCTCCACAAAATTTAGACCTGCCATTGGCACGAGCCTGTTTAAATCGTTCCCATAGAAAGATATTCATGTATTTGTACTGTACCTGCATGCCAGGTTCAATAGCTTTCTGCTGGCTTTTACGTTTTCTCTGTGTTGCTTTTACTGAGGCATCTTTTCAGAATGTCTGACATGGTTTGCCTTGAGATGTTAAATGTTTTACTTGGCCCTTTTTGTGCTGGTTTTGGTAAACGCTCAGCTTTTTTGATAGTGCACACTTTCTTTGAAGAGATACAGTAACCCGTTGTGTGGACGTTTAGAGATTTATTTGCTGTCCAACACTGCACTATTCAGAATGGTGCTGGCGGGATGTGTGAGTATGTCCGCAGAGCCTTGCTTTTGTTTTTTTTAATACTAGTTGTAAACTTAGAAAAGAAAAATCACATGACCTGGTACAGGATTGCAGATTACAGTCATTTACATTGATTTTAGGCAGAAGAGACTTGAAAAACATGCCAGATTCCACAATAGACAGGTTCCGGATTGTAGAGGGTATCATACCATTCATTTTAGAAAGGATTTGATCAGGATCAAAAAAAAAAAATCAAGGCAAATTATGCAGGATGTCGGTGTGTAGAGGTGCTAGATTAGACAGGTTTTACTGTAATTAATTGTTCAAGCAACTTTTCAAAGGTTTACCAAATATTTTAAAGAATCAATATTTCAAATATTTTATAAGCGTTTAGTAGATTTAATAAAATGTTAACTGTACTATCATTTTCCCCCCTTGCCACTGTTTTTACAAAGTAAAACTAATAATTTGCTGTTTTCTTTTTTCCCCCAAAATTCTGTTTTTCAGAATTCTTCCGGGAGCTCCTGGAAAACACCAAGAAGTCCTTAAATGACATGTTTGTGCGTACGTACGGCCACTTGTACATGCAGAACTCCGAGGTGTTTCAGGACCTGTTTGCAGAGCTCAAGAGGTACTACACGGGTGGCAACGTTAATTTGGAGGAGATGCTGAACGATTTCTGGGCTCGGCTGCTTGAACGGATGTTTCAGCTGGTGAACACACAGTACCACTTTACAGAGGACTACTTGGAGTGCATTAGCAAGTACACAGACCAGCTGAAGCCTTTCGGAGATGTCCCAAGAAAACTGAAGGTTCAGGTTACTAGAGCATTCATTGCTGCTCGCACCTTTGTCCAGGGTCTCACTGTTGGCAGAGAGGTGGCCAACAGAGTGTCCAAGGTAAGAACTAAAGCCCCTTAAAAGTATTTTTTAAAGTCTTACTCAAGGGAACAAACCCTTTATCTTTAACACACTTTTTTAAAGTCAGAAGATAAACAAGATGTGTTTACAATGAATACACACCTGCAATTGCACATTTATGTTTCATATAGCACGTTGCTTTGGATGACCTTTTTACATATTACAGTTTGAATTAGCAGTCACGTGTATGTGGTAGCTCGCTTGATTCTTAACTTATTACTGTGAATTATACCAGCTTGTGACACAGCTTCAATTTTCAAGTATCCAATAATGACATCTTGATAACCCTTCAAAAACACTAAATAGATTAATTTGATTAAATTTGTAAACAGGAATCAGGGTCCTTGGCAACTTCTGACCTTGTTCAAACTATTTCCATCCTGAATAAAGATTAGCTATTATTATTATTATTATTATTATTATTATTATTATTATTATTATTATTATTATTATTATTAACAACAACTGTTGTTGTTGTTGTTAATAAGATGATCTTTTCAGCATGTGAGCTCCCCCTTCAAACATGAGTCTACAAACCTCCACAACCCCATAGTTAATACATGGATATCTTGCCATGTACATGATCATATCATCATAAGTTACAGCCCCTTTACTTGTGAGCCATATAGCTCCTTTGAACTCGGATTAACTGCAGCACTGGACATTAATAATACTAGGGTTTATACTGTTGTGTCTCATTAGAACTGTAAAACACACTATGGTGTTACTGTAGTAATATTACAACAGTCGTATAAAAGCGTTCTGACTAAAAGTCGTGATTGAAGACATTGAGAAAAATGTATTGTCAAGAGTTTTGCTGTGGAATTTTACAAGTTTTTCTTTTTTTAGTATTATGATATATGAATGCTATTGCAACACAACAGTCTGCGACTTACTTGCTTGAGCAGCTTAAGCAAATTGCCACCCAATTTGGCATTGATGGATAATCTTTTACCCCTGTCAATGCACCATTTTGATTTTCTCTAAGAACCATGAGCTACTTGCCCAAAGCATAAAGACATTTATAAACATTATTGAAACAAAAGGAAAACATTTTTCACAGCTGAATTAATATTTTTTGCGTGCCACCCCTATGTACTGACCTTTAACTGTTTATTGTAAGACTCTAGTGGCACTATAGGCACAACATGTTATTTCTTTAATCATGTTGCTATAGTAATGGTTGTTATAGTAATTATTAGAATGAATTACTCAATTTAAGATAAGTCCAGTAGGCCCAGAAAGCCTGTGATTCCAATGGCAGTTAATGATTATATTTATGTCAGCAGCACCAAGTTAAGAAGGGATCGGGTAATTATGAAGGCTTAAGAGGAGTGTATCTTAACAACCTAGTTCAAGGCATTGGGCATTTAAATATTAATTTAAAGTGGTCCCAGTGGAAATGGGAATTGGCTTGATAAGCTGAGAGGATTTAATTTCCTGGATGTAAACATTGAGGACTGTTATTGCTGTTACTTATTCAAAGACCATTATTCTTAAGCATATGTAATTCCTCGAAAAATAAATGCTGAAAAATTAGCGTGTAGACATAGCTGTTAGTCTTTTTAAATCACCCTGCCTCTTGTTTTGATCTAAATTACTTTTCTCATTGTTATTAATTTTGTAGCTTACTTAAACCTTATTTACCATTGTATTCTTTTGAAACTGATTTATATATAATATATATATATATATATATATATATATATATATATATATCATATTATATATATATATATATATATATATATAGGGACATAACCTAAATAACCTAAGGAGGTATTTAGGCTATGCAAGTGTAAACAGTAACATTTAAGTCAGGGAACAGACATGTTAGGGAAATCGTTTGAAAATGATTCTTTTATTGAAGCAAATGCATTGGATTGAAATGTCATGGGGTTAAAATGCCTGAAGATGGGTATGGGAGTTCCTTTGTACTGACTCCATGGCTTTTTAAGATTCAAACGCTGCTTCAAATGTCTTTCCTCCTTTCCCTCATGAATTAACATGGATTGAACTGATGACTTCAAAGCCAAGAGAAGTCTATTCCGGGTATCATTTGCAGTGCAGGTAAAGGTCTAATTACATAATGAGCTCATCTGAGAGGGATCCTATGATAAGAATCAATAGTGGGGCCACTTTCTCTTTCTCATAAATTGAACCCTGAACCAATCATTTTCTCAACTGCCTGAATTAACCTGGATAATAACCCTCTATTTAAAAAGAGACTTCGTGAAAAATAGCCCTGCTTGGAAAATCATATTTCAATCATCTTTAAAAGGGTTTTGCCCTGTAGTTAATAATCGCTTGAATATAATTATTTCTAACACTAACTGCAATGTGTGTGTGTGCATAATCAACATGATGTCAGTGCAAGCAGGCAGTTTATTACCAATGTACAGTAACTGTTCTGTTAAGTGTCATCTTAAAATATAAATTCAAACATCAAACAAATACAAATTTACCTAAAACAAACTAGGTCCAGTTAACATGCTTTTGCCTTTCAGGTAATATTAGATATCAGAGGAGAAATAAAGAATGACTGCAAAACGGTGTGCAGCAGGTCTGTTATTCCTCTACCTGGAGAGGAGCAAGACACAACAACATGTCCTTTGTCCACTAGCAATTCGTGAATAATACAAACTATAAATCACTTCCTGATGACTTCTTCTGAATTATTAATGAAAAGGGTGAGTTTTAAACAAAACCAGTAACATTATCTGTTCATGTAAACACGCAGTTCAAACAACAGGTTTTCATTTAATTTCTGTACTGTTAATATTCTGCCATAGATATTGTTTCTTAGAAATATCTATCCCGCTGCGTTTTAGCCAAGGGCAATATGCTAAGTATAGCACTCTTTTGAGAAACCTGTCAGCAACTCAAGTTTGTTAAGCATCCTATATCTTCCTTATCTTAATTTGCAGTCACATACAGTCCTTGTAATTGTTACTATTTTGCAGTAGAGATATGGTGAGTAATCCACCAACTTCCCTCATGTTCCCCAACCATTTTAGGGCTCCAGGTCGTATGTCCTGAACTATTTTAGAAAAACATTTAGTTGATTTATGTTTTAAATATGTTATTTATGTCAAAGGCACGTTAAGAGGTATATAAGATAATGCCTACAATTTGAGATGTACCTGACAACTGAAGAGGTATTTGAACCATAGTTCTAACAGTATTTAGGATGTAAAATTAATTACTTACCCTGCTTTAGTTTAGTTTTTTATTTTGTTTTACAATGTACTCCCATATCAAGCAGGTGCTTTATTAATTGTCATTGGTTAAGGTGCAGCATTTGTAAGTGGTGGATGTGCTCAACCCCAACCCTAATATAAATTGCTTGAAACCCTAAACCAAGCCCAAACTACACACTGAATATCTGAACCCTACAGGAGGGGGGGGCGGGGGGGTTCAGTCTTTGAAAACCAAATACTGTGGAGTTCTGCTGCCCAAATACACAAATATATTCTTCTTTTGCAATCCAAAATTAAAAACCTGAAACAAATGGATCATTAAAAAACTGCAAGCAATGAAACTACTGAAGCAAGAAGCTACTAATGAACTACATTTACCAACTCAGTCTTTCCAGATATCTCAGTGTTGTAATACCTCTGTGTCCCGCCATTCTACATCAAGGTCATAAGAAAAAAAAAAAAAATGAAAAAAGAAAAACATGTGAGTCATTTGAAAAGCTTTAATTGGTTGCTCAGACGGCAAGTTGTTTCTGGGAATTTTGAAAGAATTCAGACTCACACTTTGGCTCTCCTTTTCAGTAACCAATCATGATCATTTTCCAGTGTCTACCCATGTGACTTCATGAAGTACAATACAAGGTTGAGGAGTCTCATTGCTCTTCATGTTGTTTTTGTTTGTAAACTGAGAGAATTCAATACATACACAGATACATAATAGTAATAATAACAATATGAATACTACTACAACTACTAATAATAACAATACTACTACAACTACTACTACTAATAACAACAATACTACTACGACTACAACTACTACTAATAATAACAATACTACTACAACTAATAACAACAATACTACTACTACTATGACTACTACTACTACTAATACTAATAATGACAACAATACTACTACGACTACTACTAATAACAACAATACTACTACTACTACTAACAATAATAATAATAATAACAACAACAATACTACTAAGACTACTACTAATAATAACAACAACAATACGATTTTTTTTTTTTAATAACAGGCAAATACGCTGAAAACAAACAGCTTCAAAGTAAGTAAATTTAAAAGGTTTAATATACAGTCAAAAATTACAAATAATGTTAACTGGGCCTGTGTTAAAAATGTTGCGTATTTGCAATGTGGTTCTCTCACAACTTAATTTGTACTTTATTGCTTTCATATAAACACAAAGGTCTTTCTTTGAACAGGGTTGTTAACATGATTTATAGACATTTAAAGCTACAATAAACTGAAACATACTAGAGCTATAATGGCTTGTATCCAAACTAGCTTCCATATGCCAACTGCAGTGGGAATAGTCATTATTACCAGGATAACACCTATCTTATAGATCGCAGTTTAACAAAATGAAAATGTTTTTTTCACACATTTGTTTCCAGATATATTACAATAATATATTAAATAAGAGGATTGCAATTTGTTCAGTGATTCTAACTTGTGTTGTGACCATTTCAGGAAAAAAAAAAATCCCTATTTAACATTTAAGAAACACAAATAAGGCCTGTGAGAGGTAATGGTTAACAATATGTGCCAAAAATGTATGGGGACCTTAACTATGTGAGCAATTCTTAAATCATCCACCTAACTGACACAACAATACATCTTCAGCAAAGAAGTATGAGTTTTCATTAACAAGAAAAAAATATTTGAAGATTATGTTGCACAGTACACAACCAAGCAATTACAGTAGATAAGAAAAATACCTGATGTGTCATTATTAACGAAAGCTGTTTACATAAATATACTTTTTTTTTTCTCATTTGGTAGTGCCAGAAAAACAATATTAGCTGAATCATCTGTCAACTGTACTTGAAACAAGGAGGCCATGTTTGTTTCTATAAAACCTAGTTGTAAAGTTTTGCATCACCTAGAATTTTAGGACTGAGACATGAACATAATTTAGATATTTTATTTAACAACATGTAATCAAATAAACTACAAAATGATATCACAAAAGTCTACCGGAAGCCATAATAATAGTATTGTACAGTATTTCATGTCATATTAAAATATCATTTTTTTGGTCAGTATATGGCAAACTACAAAGAGGTATGTCACTCAATATCAGAACATAATATTATTTAGCAGGTTTCTTTCGACTCTATGAAGCAACATTAGTTAATTCTATAAGGTGATGCTAACCATGTGCAGTACTCTGAGTAACTGCATGGTCAGATGACCTGGTGGTGCAGAACTGCGCTGGTGCCTGCCCCAGCTGCCTTGTCACATCTTCAATGCAAGCTGGAAGAACAGTAGGCAGACTGATATGTAGATCTGCTTTGCAAGAAGCTATCCTAAGTGGTGGCATTAAATGTCATACAGTATGGCTAGATTCGCAAAGCTCTTTGCTCATTAGTACTTTTTGCTTTTTTTTTTTTGTTTCAGAATCATGATTTGGAGTAATAGCTTTCAAGATCCGTCTAGCTCATTCTCCACAAGAGCATGAGTGATGAGAAGAGGGCACTATTGCTGATGCCTCTGTATATTAAAATGTAGTCTTAGACACTTGAATTATCTTTTTCTAAGATTTGCCGGAACAAATTTTAAATCTGACAGTCAGGAGCAACATTTTACATATTCTTTGCCTGCTGAAGCCTGCTGGTGCAAAAATGTTTGATCACTCCATTTCAAAAACAACAGTTTGATTCCAGCTAACCCTATACATTACCTAAGACAGCCCTGCATTTTTAGATCTGAAGCACAAGTTATTAAGTCTGTAATCCTTAGCTCCTGTTTGTGCATTACTTCCATCGTTCTCCTAAGACAAGCATTTAAAAAGTGCATGTAAGAAGAAGTGGCAAATGGCAAACAAAGCCACAGGGGAAGAGGAAGCAAAAAATGATAATCTTGCATCAGAAGTGATCAAGTTGTAATAAATTACATTGATATGAAATCCCCTGCCATGAAGGCTGAATCAGATTGATACCAGAGGGATAAACAAGTGAGATTGAATTTGTTGCCTTGTAATTATTTTGACAGCCTTTCAGTGAAATTGTCACATCTGTCCAAATTGTTTTTGACAATTTGATGCGGTTGAGGGAAGCAAACAATCCTGCTTCCTGGTATTGTATTCATGGGGACTTTCAACCCAGTGAGTTATTGGTATCTGAGGCAGAATCAGCAAACGGTTGCAGACGCCACAAACATGCCATCTGTTTCGAGGGAGAGAAGCATTTTAGGCTCACATTTTATCCACAGGAATGCACTCTGCCCTGCCCATAGATGACATCTGCACTGAATACACACAGCTATCTGTGGGAAGTTCAAGGTGTGCAGAGCTGAGCTTGCCGTCTGCAGTGAACCTGACATTTCCAAAGTGGAGGAGTTTCAATCACCTGCTTCCCCACCAGCTGTCTACTTGAGTGCCAATATGTCAGAACTCTTTTGGTGTAATTTGCTGAGCGGCCCACTAAATAGCGGTGGCAAAGCAAGAGCAATCAACCTGAAGTAACCATTTTAATAAAAATGTATCTTTTTTACTACAGTACTAGCTCTTAACACAACAGTAGGGCTACTAGTGATGTTTTATCATCTTTTCCTATCTGTATGAAACATCATGGTTACTTTTGAGAAACAGTTTATACTTAAAAAATATATATAAATAATAATAAAAAAAAACGCTCATTTAGTGCCAATTACCCAAACAACAATTCCATTAAAAAAAAGCATATGACTTTTTCATTTTTTAATTTTTTTTTTACTGTACTGGTCATTTTAATGTTTATGGCATGACTGTAAGCCTGCTGAATACTATCCTCATTGAACAACGCCATCTACTTATTTCACAAATCAATTTAAGCTCAACAGCATTCTTTTTTAAGCAGTTAAAAAAAGCATTGAATATGTACAGTTTCCTAAACGAAAAGTAAAAAAAAAAACTATTCTGCTGTTTCCAAAACTGATGCTTTAGTTTAAGTCCACCTACATTTGTGCAAAACTTGCACATAAACAAACAAACCTCTACAGTACTTTTTTTTTTATATATATTTACTGTGGTTTATAAAAGTCACTTATTTTAGGCTGTGTCAAACCTTTTTCAGGTTAAACAAATCGACCCGTTCCATCAAGGTAAACCATTGGTTTTTATTCCTTAAAATGTCTCTGATTGTCCTTCAATTAACTTAGGCGAGAAAACATTTGTGATGTCTTGCTTTCTTATTTTCATAGGTCACATTGTCTGGCATTTGGACCCCGGTAACTGCTGCTTGCAGCTATTATTATTATTTATTATATTTATTTATTTATTTATTTTTTATTAATACAATTATTTTTATGAGTATGTTTGTACTGCACTCTTGAAGATCAGTTTGTTGTCCGTTGTTTTAACATGTCTGGTTAAATATTTAAACAATAAAATCAATGTTCAGTATTTAAAAACCTCAATTGTTTAGCACACTGTTTAGCAAAATAGAGACAATACACTCAATCCGAATCAAAATAAACATGTGTTAGCAGCTAAATGCACTCGGGTGAGGAAAAAGAGACTGTTTTGATTATTGATGAAATAAAGTGCCACAGTCTCTGTCCTTGAATTGGCATTGTTACTGGTCTTCATATGCCTAAACCTTTTAAAAATACAATGCAAGGATGTGAGGTAAAAGAGGCAAGACAGATTGAAAAGAAAACCTGGAGTGACACATGGGTAAGATAACAATTTACATTTGAAACCCAAGCGATTCTACCTTTAAATGGCCAAAGAGGGATGATTTCACTGATAAACAGTGATGATTCATCAAACAGAAAACTGCAGTTAAATAGATTAAGGGAAACACTAATCATCATCATTTCCCTGTTTTATGCTACTATTCAACAAAAATTCTAGACATTAGTATCCGAAACTTGTATTGTCTTGAATTTAAAACACACACACACACACACATACATATGATGAACCCATAAATAGGGCAGGACATGCAGCTACTGTACTCTGACTTTTAAAATGCTGTGAATGTAGAAGCCTTTTGGCAACTTTCACATGATTTGATTTGCTCTTGTAATTCAGTTGTGTAGAAAGAAAAGTAAACAGTGCAGTAAACTTGTAATGTTTAAGAACAGGGATATTGGCCACACCATTAGGAACTTGATGGCTGAGATCTGTGAAATTTATAACATACAACGAGCAATAGAATTAAGATGTGCTGCCATGGTGACCATTAAAATGTACACATTCAAACTCATATCTCTATTACATTATTAACTGTACAAAATATTAGAAAAACTTCTCACCTTTTTAGTCGAGTAGGAACGTTAGATGTTTATGGTAGAGAACATCCATTCTGTTTTCATTTAGATTCCAAGCAGTGAAAGTAATGTAAACCAAACAAGCTTATGAGGGTTAATACAATATGAATGAATTACACTGAACCCTGCCACTTAGTTCTAACAAAGTCATTGTCCTTTGTAATTTATAGCGGCAAATAAATCAGAGACAGACAACATACACAATATCAAAAGTGAGGCTGTCACATCAACTCACTGTCAACTAACTCAAGGATAACCTTTAAGAAGTAGAAATAGTTAGAACAATAAATAACAATAACTTACAAGACTTTTGAGAAAATAAATCCTGGAGAAAAGTAAAAGAACAAACCTTTCTTCCTGTAACATGATTTTGAAAAATAAAAATAAAGTATGTGCAGCATTTTGCAGAGGCACGTCAAAAACTGGCAGGACCAAAAAAAAAAAAAAACAACCCACGAAGTAAAATCCTGTTCAGAATCACATTTCCAAGACAACTGTCTTTTTGACCCAACCCAATTTCTATGGGAACATGTCCACTTCTGGGTCGCCCCTTCAGAACATTCTAGTTCTATTGCAATCAGTCATGTATTTCAGTGCTTAGAAAAGAAAAGACAATTCACCGTTCATCCACAAGAATGTTTTTAATTAAAAACTCCGAACAACAGTTGATTGACTGATGGATTGTTTCGGTATCATTTGTCCCTTGACTGAAAACAAGAGTATGGCCTTATTGAAATGTATCTGGTTAGGGAATTATTTATGAATGTTTGCATGCATGAGTGAATACTTACTATGTGCTCTTACTGGACTACGTATATTTTTACTATAAGTTAACTGCTCTTAGTCGAACTCGCTCTTAAATGTAATTATTTACTGTATTCTTTATTTTGCTGTTATTTGAATTTGAAAGCAAAACACAAGTGTGTATCTGTTAAACTGTTTATTTGTTATTATGTTCTAATGATTACAAAGAACAACAGACAGCTCTGTACTGTAAATCAGGTGGGTGGTTCTGTGGGCTGTAAGCAACTTTAACTATCCTAAAAGGAAGACAATGGCACACTCTGTTTACTGTTATTTTGTTTTTATAACTGACAGTTACATCAGCTGACATTATCTTTTTTTTGTTTTGTTTTAATGCACTGTAAAATTGCTGCTTCTGAGAAAACACAAAAGACTCTGCTCCCAAAGCTTCTTATTAAACAATGTTTTTTTAATTCATGAGATTGTTTTAGGATGTTAAATAAATTAACAGCAGGACAGAGCATGTTTATGAATATCATTTTTTATTTATTTGACATATCAAAGCATACTATGCAGTAGTGTCAAAAAAAATTGGAAACAACAGACCCCTTTCTTACTAAATACCTTGGTACATCTGAATAGATAATAATGCCCTCATTAAAAATCATGCAAAATATGTTATTGAGCAAGACCTCTCACAAGTAGGTCCCCTGAAATGTTCTCCTTTTTCTAGGAACTGGGGAGTGTGTTTCTGGAGAAATTCACTTAGACTACTTGCTTATGAAATAACCCTAGACTTGCTGTAAATCATCTGTAGTTTCTAAACGGATTTGAAATGTTGGTTCTGACCATGCTCAGTACAGGTCTTGCAGTTAGATGTTTGATCTAGAAAAAGGAATTGGCCTCATGACAAAATAGCCTTTTTTCACAGGGGTCTAATCTGCTTTCCTCAAAAAATCTGTTTGTGAGACATTTGTTTTTCAGTTTAACAAAAAAAAAAACTGAAACTGCCTGAAAATCATATATCTTTAGTAAACCATGGCATGTCTGTATATAATTATGACTCTATAAGATTGACTGTAATATTGTCTTTTCATTTTGTGAGTGGGAAATGTGTTTACTTTATTAAGGCACATTTTAACAGGATGTAAGGTAGGTCTTAGCCAAGGACAGTTTACTTGGTGCCATGACCAGGTGCTGCGATGTTTGGCCTTAGCATTGGAAGACAAGCGTAACCTGACAATAAGTTGCCACCAGTTCCATCAAAGCATTACATACAAAAGACAATATTCATCCGTCCAGGAGAGCAACCAGCAAGAAAAGGTGTTAAAACCAAGCCTCGCCCAGGACAACTGGAAGCTGCAAGAGACTAGAAGATCCTGGCAGATGTTGGTCAATGGCTTATTTTTCCACCTGAGAAGAACAGCGAGGATGGAGAGTCTGAGTTTATCCAGTGGAGGTGGGTTGTCGAGGATTTGTGGCACACTCTACAACCCGGTTTCTCAGAGACGTCGGGTTCAGTGGCCAAGAGTTGTGTCGCACAGTGAAGAACTTATCTGAAGCAGCAGAAAGGAGCAGCAACTGGCTGTGGTTGAGTCGGAATGATTCTGGTTGGGGATCTCAAGCACAATAGAAAGAAAGCAACGCTGATGTACAGGTAAGTAAGCTAGGCTGAGCTGAGTGGGGGATGGAGGGGGTTGATGCTGGGACACCAGAATCACTGTTGAGCCCTCTTGAGGTGTCGTGGGCTAGTCAACGAAACACAGAGGATGGAAGGTGCCCACTTGAAGACCCCAATAGTTGTGCACTACTTAGCTCAATCCAGACGGTTGTCATGCTGATGCACTGAGGAGACCGCACTGGGTTGATCCCCAGAGCCAGCATCGCAGCCGTTGTGTGTGCTGATGCGCTGGGGAAGCAAAATGAGCTGATCCCTGGACCCAGCATTACACTTCAGCAATCAACACCTGACAGAAGGATATCTACATGATCAAATGGAAAACAATGCAAATGGATGGAGATGCAGATGGATCACATTAGTTTACGGCAAAGCTACCTCTTAGTTGGTGCTTATCTTGGCGAGAGCCGAGTTCAAATCAGCATGAAGTTTAACCCCCTATTTCTTTTTTTTCAAATAAATAAACATATTGATAACACTATGTAACACAATTTTTGTTCCTGGGTAGTAAGTGTTATTTCCTAATTGCTAATGCCTCAAAAGTATAGCAAATGGCTATTATTCCCCACAAACTTTGCTTTTGTGACCAGGACAGTGATATTTCAAAATATCACTATTTCCAATGGGAAAATGGGCAAATGTGTGTCTTTTCGTTCACATAAAGTCAGAAAAAAACAACATATGAATCCAAATTAACATGTATTTATACTAAAGTAATACAAAGATGACTACAAAAGATTTAGAAGTGAGTAGTTTTTCGAGATTTACAATTATACTGTATTTACTTTAGTATAAATACATGTTAATTTGGATTCTTATGTTGTTTTTTTCTGACTTTTTGTGAACAAAAAGATACACATTTGCCCATTTTCCCACTGGAAATAGTGATATTTTGAAATTTTTTTTTTTTTTTTTTTTACCTGCTGCATAATGGTGTATTATTGTTTCTGAGAGCCCTCTATATCATCTTTTAGCTACAAAGCATCATGTAAAATGCGTATCACATGCATTTAGTCTATTTTAGTACATGTATCTTTTTTAGGGAGATGTTATATATATTGAAAGAAGACTAATTACCTTCCAATGTATTTTAGTCATGCATTGGGGTGGTTTAAGTTATTCATATGGTTTCTGCATCATCTGAACACTTTTTATTGTTATATGAAAAGGTATTCCCAAACAGAATACTGCTCTTTAAATGTAAAACACACACACACACACACACATATATCCAGAACCAGTCACTTTATGAAAACGTTTGCACACCACACCATATATATGATATATATTATCAGATATATTTATATATATATATATTATATATATATATATATAGATACATTGTGTGTGTGTGTGTCACCGAACGCAAATATTCAGACCCCTGACCAATTCTCTCATATTACCAAATTACAAATGGTACATTGAAATTTTGTTCTGTTTGATATTTTATTTTTAAACACTGAAACTCAGAATCAATTATTGTAAGGTGACATTGGTTTTATGTTGGGAAATATTTTTAAGAAAAATAAAAAAACTGAAATATCTTGCTTGCATAAGTGTTCAACCCCTGTGCTGTGGAAGCTCCCAGTTTGCACCGATGAAAGAAATTGCCCTAACGAGGACACAATTACCTTACCGTTGGCCTCCACCTGTGACCCATTAAAGTTGCTGTCACATTTTCTGGATAAAAACCCCACTGTTGAAGGATCATTGGTAAGGCTGTGAATCTGAAGGAAAATGAAGACCAAAGAGCATTCTACAGAAGTTAGATAAAGTAATACAAATGCATAGATTAGGGAAAGGGTACAAAATAATATCCAAGTGTTTGGATATCCCAGTGAGCACAGTTGGATCAATAATCAAGAAGTGGAAGCTGCATCACACCACCCAGGCACTGCCAAGAAAAGGCCGTTCCTCAGAACTCAGTGCTCAAACAAGAAGGAGACTTGTGAGAGAAGCCACAGAGAGGCCAACAATCACTTTGAAGGAGCTACAGAGTGGAGTAATGGTGCACCAGTCAACCATATCAAGAGCTCTGCATAACACTGGCACGTATGGGAGGGTGGCAAGAAAGAAGCCATTACTCAAAAAGTACCATCTGAAAGCACTTCTGGAGTTTGCCTGAAAGCATGAGAGGGTCACTGCAATGTGTGAAAAGGTTTTGTTGTCAGATGAGACCAAGATAGAGCTTTTTGGCCAAAACTCAAAGCGCTATGTGTGGCACAAACCTAACACTGCCCATGCCTCAAGACACACCATCCCTACAGTGAAGTATGGTGGTGGCAGCATCATGCTGTGGAGATGCTTCTCATCAGCAGGGACTGGGCATCTTGTTACAATTGAAGGAAGAATGGATGGAGCAAAATACAGGAAAATACTGCAAGAGAATCTGCTTCAGTCCGTTAAAAAACTGAAGCTTGGGAGGAAATTCACCTTTCAGCAGGACAATGATCTTAAGCATAAGGCCAAAGCAACATTGGAGAGGCTCAAGAACAAAAAGATGAATGTCCTACAGTGGCCCAGTCCTGATCTCAATCCCAGTGAGAATCTGTGGCACTATTTGAAAATTGCGCTCCACAAACGTCATCCAACGTTATTGCAGCGAAAGGTGGCTCTACCAAATATTAATGTGTGGGGGTTGAATACTTATGCAAGCAAGATATTTCAGTTTTTTATTATTCTTAAAAATATTTCCCAACATAAAACCAATGTCACCTTACAATGATTGATTCTGAGTTTCAGTGTTTAAAAATAAAATATCAAACAGAACGAAATTTCAATGTACCATTTGTAATTTGGTAATATGAGAAAATTGGTCAGGGGTCTGTATACTTTTGCAAGCCACTGTGTGTGTGTGTATATATATATATATATATATATATATAGAGAGAGAGAGAGAGAGAGAGAGAGAGAGAGAGAGAGAGACACACACACACACACACACACACACACACACACACACACACACACACACACACACACATACACACACTGGATGCTTTTAGGGTTCTACAATCGTTTAATAAGTTTGAAAGTCTCAACATGATAATAGCCTTTTTTGGATCACAGAAAAAGTGGCTACTTTTTCCTTTAGACCAGCTTTATCAAAACTAAATTGCAGAATGTTCTCCTGTAAAATGGTTTTCAGTTACAAAGTGCTCTCTCTGGTTGAAATGTAATCATCCCAAACTGCTCCCAGGAAAGTAATAATCTCTGACACCACATTCAAGATGACAGTTAAACTAACTGCATTGTCTTCTGAACCCAGCATTAAAAAAACAAAGTAAAAAGAATGGGTCAACCTCAGAAGTTATACTTCTCAAAAGACTTTGGCAGATCAGCTATGGAAACTATTTTATTTCTAGTTCTGAGTGGCTTCAGGAACACCACCAACCAAAGTCAAAATCAACTGTGAAGTAAATTAAAACTATACAAAAGTCCCTCTTTTTTTACTTTTGCTTTGTTGTGCACGTTGTCAACACTCCCATAGTTGCAGGAATAAAAAGATCAGGTTGTTCAGCCCTGAATAAGCTCTAAACACTTTGATCATACAAGCCCTGCATCATAATGGTTATCAACACATTTAAAAACTCCTAGTCCTCACTCCTAATTCCTGTGTTCTCATTTCTATAAGACTATCCTTAGAAGAAATACTTTTATGGGCATACCCTTTTTGTTTTTAAATGTAAAATATTTTGTTGTTGTAATATTTACAGTGTGAATTATAAATTATAACATATAGTTTAACCTCCAATATTAAGATGGTAAAATATAGCCAAGAACGTTGTCAAAACCCCTCTCTACGGCATCTTTTACCAAATCCAAATCAACATCTGTGTGTGTGTGTGTGTGTGTGTGTGTGTGTGTGTGTGTGTGTGTACAGCAATGGCCAAAAGTGTTCATCAATTGTAAGATAGCAGGGAGGGGGTTAAAATTCCTCTCTGCTAAAACCATGTGAAAATGCACTGTGGGTGAATTGGGCTAAGGGTTTTTGTAATTGTTAATTGTTTGTATTGTTTAGTTAATCCCCTGCACCTGGTGCTAGTTGTAAATTGGAGCCAGGTGCAGGGTATTTAAGAGAGGCAGTGAGCCTGCTAGAGGCTGCTGAGTGAAGAGCCTGACTCTCTGTGTGTCTCTGTGTGTCTCTGTGTGTCTCTGTGTGTCTCTGTGTGTTCATATTGAAGGTGAAGTGCTGAGTGAAGCCCGTTTGGTGTTTGACAGGTAAACGGCTTAGCCGTCCTGAGTGTTTAGTTAGAGCTCCAAGAGAGAGCTAGGTGTTTATTTCTGTTTGTTTAATTTCATTTGTGTTTATTAAAATAGCGCGCAAGCGCTAGAAAACTCCATTTTGAGTCCTGGGTCTGCTTTAAAAGGGGCAACGAACGACGTGAGTGCGTAGGATCATTCACACAATGTATACCCTATAAGGTTGAATGAAACTTGCTGAACAATGTTACATTAACATATTGAATTACATACGGCTTTTCAGTTTTCCATATACTTGTACAGTACTAATTGAAAAACTGATAAAAATATAAAAAATCTGACATCTCGTAATCTAACATGAAATACAGTACTGCTGTTATGCTTTCCGGTAAACTTTTGCGATACCATTTTGTATTTTCTTTGATTACGTGATCATGCTAAATATTAAATATACATGATTACATTTATGTTAAATAAAGGATCTAAATTATGTTCATATAGTTTTTTTTTTTTTTTGTTGTTGTTTTTTTTAATTATGTCTCAATCCTAAAATTCTAGGTGATGCAAAATAGTTAGCCATAGCTGTATGCATTTTGTTTTCTATGTCTTAAACCCTTGTTTGCTAGGGTTTACTACACTACTGCCATGGCAGAGAATAATAGACTTTTAAAATACTGTAATATTGCCCAAGGAAGAAATGAATGTTCTCTGCTCTCTTTTTATTTTTCACGGTGAAATGAAACACCTTTGCCAGAGAATGAGTCTAACCCCCAGAGAGCTGAGGTCTGTAATATTGCCTGTATTAGAGTTCTCTGCTTAGATAGATCCTTGTGGACTACCGTTTGTCAAAATCACTTGTAACACTGTGATTTCTCACCAGTTCAAGGGGAGCTGAGCCCCTACTGAGTTTGTTAGCCTTGTTTATGGATAAGCACCCTGAACTAACCTAAGGACCACATTACCATCGTACAACACTTCCATGGATTAATGGATTACTTAATTAATCATCCCTGTATGTTGAGCTTAGATGTAGTAGAAGCTGTAAATTAACCTTGGGGGGGGGGGGGGTTGGAAGATTACCATCCCCTGGCGTATTTTAACTGTTTATAGGGAAATCTACTGTTAGGTCACTTAAATTCATAAATGCTAACGTAACTGTACACACATACAGCACATGCATACATTTTAAATACATTAAAACAGATTAAGGATGATTGTTATAGATGAGACAATACATTAATTAATCAAATTAAAGAAACAGTGAGAAATATGTTAATTTTCTTTTTAATGTTCTGAAAAACTGCTCTGAAAGACCAGAAGCATTTGGGTAGGTGATTAATAAATATTACATGACAATACACTTTATGTATATGTACAGCACCATAGAGAGAACACACAATTTTACTTGAAAACCTACCTACAGTCACTATCATAAATGTATATGTATGTATGCCTTTAACTAATCCCTTACTGCGTGACCAGCCATCTGCTTCTTCCCATTGCTGACAATTGCCATAAAATTATATGTAGCAGAACATAACCCTGTTACTAAGCAAAACCAGTAACAGCTGTCTGGTGCAACTCTTGGGTTTTATAAATGGCAAACTTTAAATCATGACAGTAACTATATGTGAAGTTTAAACATAATAAATCTTCCAGTGACAGTGCAGGATATGTGTGTAAGGCTAGCTTTAAAAACAGTTTCTTTTTAAAACACCTATAGATTACCAGCTACCACCGTTTGGAGCTTAATTCAGTGTATACAGCAAGCCAGCAGTAAAGCTTTTACTCTATAACCACACTGAGAAGCACTGCCAGCAAGAACTGGATAGATTTTTTTTTTTTCAATATCAGTATATTACATTAACATAAAAAGTATGGGTCACAATTGAATGTACATTACCTTCCACCCATGCCTGCACAGTGTCACGTCTGTTTGTTTAAAGTAGTTTTGCAAGGTTTTCTGATATATTTTGAACTGTTGTCACTGGGCAGACAGGATCACTGAGAGCCCAAAATCAATATTTCAAATGAAGAACACAAGGTTCTGAATCTCAGGCAAATGGTGTTCTGCTTTTTAATGAAACATATTGGAGTCAGCAAAGTTCCCTCTCTTGATAAAAGTAACAAAGTACTCAAATGGATGTGCTGAATCTACTTTAAATATTAAAGTGTAATTCCAGTACCAGAGGAAGACTGCCTGCATCCTGACACTTCCTGCTATCCCTCAGTGCCCAAGCTTTTTATAGCTATGTTTGCTCTTGACATCCAATGAGTACGAAGGGACTTTGTGATGAGTGATTTTTTTTTTTCTGATGGGGAAAATTCATTGCTGAGCTTTTTTCTTTGCTGCATGGGCACTCTGTCGAATCCTGGATAATACATTTATTATAGGGTTCCAGGTGTGAGACAAAGGTCTTTTACAATGTTGTCTGTAGTCTAGGCAGATTAAATTTCACTTCAAAAGAAACCCACACTAGCGTGTAGAGTAACCATCTTAAAAACAGAAATACTACTATGATACAGTTTTCTTACCAAAGCACATGTTTATATATGATTATTTTACTTAAGGTGAAAATCTACTTTTCTACCATGAAAAATCCATGCATGCAGTAAAAACATTTAGAAATCAGTGCTGAATTGGTTATGATTAACACAATTTAATAGGACATTATTTCATACTTGCCAACATTTGGAAACTGTTAAGCAGGACGCTCATCTCCGCGGGGTGGGAGGTGGGGTTGTGGGGTCATATGCATCACACACATTATCATATAATAGACGTATCCCCCCCCCCCCCCACTCAACACAACACGACCACCATGACAGTAAAAATAGACATAATGAAGCATTCTTGCCTTTGTATAAGTTAGTGATGAGCAGATATGTCAGCCGCACGAAGAGCACAGCATGTGGTTTTCACTAACTACTGTGCAGAATAAATTGATTTTTTTTCTATGGGTAAATATCGGGACTTTCTTCCTATGCATCGGGACTGTCCTGACCATATAGGGACTGTTGGCATATATGTTATTTTATATACAGCACAGAACCTCTGGACATTTGTGAATTTTTGTTTGCTTTTGCTATTACCAGAATACAAAAGAATGTAGTTTAACAAAGACCATCCTTCCACATTGTATTTTTCTTTGATTGGTTGCACACAAAGAAACCAGAGGTATATCACACTCCAGATACATCCAGAAAAAAGACATGGTCAATGCAGAAAATAATGTCAATACATTTCCATCATCATTTATTGTTGTTATTGTATATATATATATATATATATATATATATATATATATATATATATATATATATGATGATGTGTATGTACCAAACGTCAATTTGGAGGCTTTAGGACCCTGGGGATAGCCACACACATTGTATGATGACAAATGTAACAATTGATTAATTGTATAGTTAATGTAACAGTTGCTTGATTGTATAGTTAATGGGCAAATGCTGATCAGATGCGAATCAAGTTGGGGTTAAAAAGGTTTCAGTTGGTTTGTTCAGGGGAGAGGGTTGAAATGGAGAGAGAGAGGAAAGAAACTGAACAGTGGAAAGGTGTGTCGGACAAAGAAAGAGTTTTCTGATAACGAAACAAAGGCACGGGTTCTGACAAAAGTGCTGGAATGTGATTTGGATTAGGTGATTTATGGAATTAATTTAAACAGGGGAACAGGCTTACCCTGCCCTGCATTAGATAGAACTACTATTAACCAGTTTAGTTAGAGCCTAAAGAAGGGCTAGGTTTTGTTTTGTGTTTTTGTTTGTTTGAAATATCAGTTTGCTAATAAACGTACGCCACGGTGTTTAAAGAGCACTTCCATTGTATCGTGTAATAATTAAAGAGACAGACACCTGTTTGAAAGAACAACACGGACTCCGGCTGAAAAGGTCAGAATACATCACTATATATATATATATATATATATATATATATATATATATATATATATATATATATATATATATATACCCACTCACTCCTGGCTACATATAATATTAATATATATTATTATTTATATAAAATTATTATATTAACTTTAAATAAAATAACAACGTACACTTACAATGTTACAAAAAAAAATTGCCAAAAATGGAGTGATGGTGTACATTACGTGTTGAAACACGTTGTTACACTGTTGATTTTTAAACAATAACATTACTCTTGTTTTGGAACACAGAGCGTTTCATCTTTTTTATTTAAGCGATAGGGCCCGTCGATGCGGGCTCTAACGTGTGTTAGATGACCGTGACTGGATTTACCGTGACTGGACCTTAGATTTAACAAAAGTCAAGGTCATTGGTATTAGAAAACTATTTATTTATTTATTTTCTCTTTAAAAAAAAACTTTAAAACCGATATTTACATTGAACTTCTGATATTTCACCAGTTAACATTCCGCTGAAAAAAATAGTCCCTCATTCAAGCAGGCAGGGAGGGGATTGGCTGGTGCTGAAGAACTGAAACAGGGTTGGCAGTTTGACTGGCTAGTTTTGATGGAGGGTGTTGTTTGGATCCAACCAGAATTGTGGATCAATCGTGTCTTCCCTGGTGATTTGCTGTCCAGTACCTGCGAATTGAGCCTCTGTTAAGGTGTCCTGTCACATGCATGATTTCCCTTGTCTCTAGACCAGCGTCAGAAAGTATGTTTAAGTAGCTTTTTATGTAATCAGATTAGTTGTAGATTAGAATGTTAAGGGAGAAAGCCGATATTGCACAGATTGATTTTAAAATACAATTCACAGTTAAGCACTTCAACATTCCAGCGGGCATCTATACAAAAGCCCACTAGATCTGGAAGCTGATTGGCTGTTCAAAGATCTAAAAGGATAAAGAAGAATCCTTTGGGTGTGTGGCCAAACCTGTTCATTGCAGCTGCTATAGTAAGTTTTTTTTGTTTTTGTTTTTTTTTTTTTTTTTTTTTTTTTTTTTGATAATGATATCACTGTTTAACAATTTCTGCTAATGCAGAGACACTTGTTTAGACATTAAGTATCTTTTGGCCAGCACCTCATTTCATAAAGAAATGTTGGGGTTTTTTTTGTACGAATTATATTTTTGTGCAGTCCAGCTTTTTGGTTCTTCCAGTCCTGGGTTTGTCAATTACAGATGGTTTTTATCTATACTTGTTGATAATGCTTCAGATACCACACCTTGAAAATCGAGTGATCCCAGCTATTTCACTCAATGTTCTTCCTTCTTTATACAAGTCAAGGTTGTTATAATAGTTGAAAACACTAGTGGAGGCTTTGAGAAAATTGTTGATGCTCATAAAAATGCAACATGTCTAGGACTTTTGCATAGCAGTATATATATATAATATAATGTTTGTTATATCAGGTTGTTCATTTAATAAGGTTTGGCAATTTGCTTTATCAGAATGGTGAATAAATCTTTATACAGTATACAGTAGTCCTTTCAAGACAACTTCACATTGATCAACATTTAACTGTATATTTAAAAGAAAACAGTAAAGAAATGAATACAATTAAAAGTACACTGACATGCTGAATACAGTAATTACATGCCCTTTCTGTTGGAAAACATATCCAGCATAGATTGCTTCATATTTTTCATGCTTTTCTCAATGCACGCTGTTTCAGTCTTGTTACCGCCTCACGCCTTTTGACATGGTTACAGTTTGTGTGAAGATTGCAATGGTTGCATACATCACACATGATTCGCACTACAACAGGTTAACTATGAATCAGCCTTATCTATGAATTAACCTTCTTTGTTTTCACTGAGAGAATAACACAGTCACACTGTTAGTGATCATTCTAATAGAGCTAATTTCCATTGAAAAAATTGTTCTTGCTGCTTGGATTGTTAAAAAAAGGGGGGTTTGTTATATTGAAGTTAGACTGTGTGTGTACTTTATATATATATATATATAGAGAGAGAGATAGAGAGAGAGAGAGAGAGAGAGAGAGAGAGAGAGAGAGAGAGAGAGAGAGGGTGATAATGCTGTGATTTATATAAGTTACATTGCTATATATTAACTAAAAGCCATATTTTCTGTAGAATCTACTGCTGAGCTGTGATTACTTAGATCACTTGATTTCATTCTATGCTATGTTCAATTTCATGCACTCCACTATTAAATGGTCAAAACTGAAAGCATCCACATGCATAATAAAAACAAATCTTTCAAGTGAACCAAAATCATAGCTTTCTCTTATAATGACAGTACAGTATACACAGTGCTTTTACTGTGGATGAATGAATTCCTTGTTGTACCGAAATGTGTTCCTGTTCCATACTTTGTGAAGTTTTGAATAGTGGTCCAGTTAAAACTGAATCGCTCCCCATGCAATAAGTGCACATGGGTCTGTTGCTGGAGAAATGCCAAGAACAACCAACTGTGGAAAGTAATGGATTCCTGTATGATGCAGAAAGATCATGTGGATATTTCCTATAACCATTTGTTACAATTCAGATACTGCATTAAAACAGACTATGACATAAAGGTAACATCAGGCACTTTCTTACAGTATTTTTTGGCACTTGGTGTATTCATTATATTTTACAAGTTGTATAAGTCTGTACTTTTACGTAATGCTAACAATATGTACTCAAAAAGATACCACATACAATGTGATTTACGCCATTGGAACTGTACTGGCCCTAACAGCAGCACAGAACACATATAGAATGTTTCCCAACAGAGGTCAACAGAGGCGTTGTCCTCTTGGGTTTGCTTGACACTGAGACTTAATCGCATTGTTACATAATTGTAATTCAAATTGAAATCACTAAATATGGTATTAAAGTTTTCTCAGTTTACTTTAAAAAATGTGTTATTGATTTGAAATGGATTTGTTCTCTTTGTCATTTACTTAGACTTTCTATGTCAGTAGGGGATCAATATGTTGTGCTGGTTATATTTGCTGTTTTTGATTTCCTGCACTGGACAGTACATTTTAAGTTAGACATGAAAGCAGATGTTTTAACACAGCTCAACACGGTTACACAGAGCCTCGGGGTCAAGAGGATATTTCAACACTCTTGAAAGTGGGAATGGAGCTCCTCAGTTCTTCGGTCGTCCTGGAGCGATCAACGTCGATAGTCAGTTGCCTGAATTTTCAGCAGGGAGGTGCAGAATTGATAATCAATTGATAAACAGAAACTACAATTCGTTTCAGTGTTTCCAATATTCTCCAAAGTTCTCTAAATACGTTCCTGATATTTAGAAATGCCACATTTTAATTATTTTTTTTTCATTATTCAGTTTCCGCAAGCTGCTTTAAAATAAATCTGTGGTCAGGTTTGAGGCTCAGAAAGCCTTTGCCTGCTGTCTTCAACTAGCCTGCAGGTTAATAACAAGCCTCTGAGAAACAGTGCTACAGACATCTACCAGGACTCATTTCATCACCAAAACATGAAAATTAAATGAAAGAAAGTATTAGTACCTTTCAGATGTTTTCACATTTTTTTATAAACTACAAGTACAAATATCTTGCTGAAACCCTCTAACAAAGTACATTAGCCCAGAAGATGTGTAAACCCTGGATCCCTAGCTGCGACCTTTCAGATAATCTGAATAAAGTGGTGATCTCAATCTGAGCATGACTATGCATGATGATTCCAACAGCATGTTGTGTTCAGAGCTAGCTAAAAGCATGATCTGATGCTTACTTGGAAACAGTTGTCACACCAGGTTTCACATAATCCTTTTACAGCCTACATGGCAAAGGTCTTGGTGTACTGCAGGTACTTGCTTTTTACTGAATCACTTAGTAAGTAAAAAAAAAAGGGTGCATTCAATCACTGGGTAATTGGACACTTAATCATTGTTACGGATGATAAGAGTCCATTTTCTTGCTTAATAAAACCATCACAAAATGATTGTGCCTACAGTGCTTCCAATAGACAGCCTCCCCTAGGCTATAGACAGCACCATCCTCTTTCCTGTGGGCCCAGTGGTGTACAACAATGATAGTCCCAATATAACTGTTTGATACAATAGCTTTAACTATGTATATATAGTGTGTGTCTATATAAAAATATATAAAAAGTCTCTGTAAAGATCCAAATGCTTTTATCATTGTTGGCACATGCTTTAGTTTGACAGTAGACCTTGTAGAGACATCTTGGTTGCACACTACAGTGGTGTACAGCTTGTTTGTGTGCTGCTTTTGTTTTTAACAATACAATTAAATAAGTTTTAATAAGTAATTTATAGTGGTCATGTTCTTATATAAAGAAGTTATATGATGAATGTGCAACCAAGACATCTGTACAAGGTTGACATCTCTACAATGCCAACAACAATAAAAGCATTTCGATATATAAATATATAAATTGCCATATATTGGTTTGCACCTATAATAATAAGCATTATGGTGCACTTTGTTTTTTTAGTTATATATATATATGTGTGTGTGTGTGTGTGTGTATACAGTCAATTCTCATTAAGGTGAATTTCCCATGCTACGAGTGTTCTACATGGTCCTGGACAAATTTAATGTTGCTTATTGTAAATGACTTCTTATAATAAAATCCAATTAATATGAATTTATTTTGGGGCCATAGTCCTAGCCCTATGAATTGCCTTAGTCCGCATCGCTTAGTGTAAAGGATATTGGGAAATGTATTCACTTGCATCCAGATTAGCGCCTCTGTTCTATATTTTAGTGCTGTTTTGGGGCTACTGATCCTATGATGCATTTTGAATTGCCATAGTGCTCATGCATTTGCTTTTGCTCGTGCTATTTCCATGAATCATAGAAATTGTGACCAGCACACAAAATGCGTATTATCCTTGCAGCCAAAAGTAGAGTTACTGTAAGAGGTGGATAACGCACCACCGCACAAGAAAAAGAAAGGTGTTGCTGCAGATTTCAACATTCCCACACCCTTTATCAACCACTCTAAAAAAAAAGGCTACAACAATACAGGCATCCAAAAGCAAAACTGGGGCAAGACATCAGCATTTCTTATTTGCTCAATACTCAGATGTTGAATACACCTTGCATTTGTGATTTAAATATGCCTGTGATCAGAATGGGACATGCAGAGTTCAAGCTGAAATTCACTTACAGCTGTATTTTCAATAAAATGCACAGTACTTTTAGGTGCTTCACAAAAATATTCAGAAAAGTACAAATTTGAAACAAATCCTAATTCCTGCCATGGCCGATGTCTAAGTCAAGATGACACATTACAAGGAGCGCACACACCGGATCTTAAGCTACCGCTAGTAAGTAGCTGTGGCAGAGTCTCATGGTGAAAGTCCTGCCGGTGCACATGTGGGAATGTGGCTGGAGCTGTAAGTTGAATAAGTGAATAAGAGCCACAGGTGTATAAAAAGGGTGATCACTGTTTTTTTAGTTTAGAATGAGAGGCGATAGTGTTGGTGAAGGTGTGGGTTTGTGTGCTGTGCGATGGTGTAAATATATTAATATTGTTGGTGGTTAGGGGAGTTGTGAAGCCGTGTTTATTGAAAGCGGTGGCTTGGTCTAAAACAACGGCAGTTTAAAGAAGTGTTTGTTTTTGCCCTTTTTTCTGTTTATTTTATTTTATTTATTATTTTGTGTTAAAGTTTGCGAAAGTGCATTAAACTTGCAGTCTCTGGGTCTCCTTCCTGCCAGTACCAGCCTTGGCTGTGAGGCTATCCTACCACAGTAGCAATGCATTTTTACATATCAAATAGTCAGGGCCTCTTTTCCAATTACACAATACTTCCTTATGGGCTGGAATTGAAAAAGATGGTGGGTGGTGTGGTGGGTTGTTAACACATCATAAATGAGGGCAAATGTTATGTCTACAATTTATTACACAGAAAATGGCTCATTAATGGTAGTGAAATGTGCATGGAGTGATTAGAGCTGAAAACAAAGGCCACTGCATCCTAGGAAAGTCATCAACAATGTGATGTTCAGTTTTAGAATGGCAGTAGCAGAATTAATCACATGATTAACAATGTTAACAAAGTCAAGGGCTGCAGGGATGGGAAACTGGCAACTTCAAACGTGACCATTCTGAATCTGTGAACTGCTTGTTATTTACACATTTAAAAGTATCACTTGAATATATCAAGTGTATTTCAGTTCAAAGGATTGGTAATGGTGAAATTACAAACTACCACCCAATATAGTATTTAACAACTATTTTGTGGAAGCACTTCATAAACATTAAATTAGATTAGCTGTTTTCTTACACCATAAAGACTGAAGTGTTGAAATTTATTGAATTTGCTGCTTCTGTAATTCATTGTTTTGTTACTATTTAAATATAAGCAATAGTTTTGGTTTGGTTCCGCTATGTTTACTGCATCAGTTGCTACTTCAAGAGGTCTTTCATGGGACCTGCCTAACTTGTACATGAACAGTTTGCCTTTATTTTCTGAGAAGCAGCTGATACTGTTATTTGCAGAAGTCCTTAGTGAACGATGGAATCCAAGGTGATTTTAATGTATTACTATTCATCAAAACAGATGACCAATATATGAGCTAAAATATCTCAATGTACTGTATGTGTTTCTTTCTGTCCTACGTGGTGTTTTATCTGTATAATAATAATAATAATAATAATAATAATAATAATAATAATAATAATAATAATAAAATGCTGTGAAGTTTAGCTTATAGAAATAGAAAATGTTTTAGAAGCCCAGATAAAAAGAAATAGGTTATAAGGAATATTTTGCCAATGATACATTAAGGTACCTGTTTTTAGATGTGTGATGCTTGTGATGATTTTTTTTTCCATTAATGCATTAGGGGGAAGAGCTTCTTACATACTCTAACCTTGTTTGACAAACATTGAGGAAATCAGTTTTTATTTATATCAGTCCACTGGGTTTGCTGAGATTTAAAACTGTTAAAAAATCTTTTATTTATTTTACAGCTAGTCTACATTTTAGCACAACCTTCTGATAGTGCTTGGGAAAGGAAGCAGCATTTGAGGTGTGTGTGTGTGTGTGTCTACTTCCCAATTGGTATGGTACATATTTCTAACAGAATACTGTATATCTTTGGAGTACAGTGGATCTTTCATATGATGCATGTTTAAATTGCAAAGTGCATAAACTGTTTGTGTGTCATTTTAATTTGGGGATGTAATGCTGTATAACTGGTGCAGCTCATCTCTGCTTATACAGAATGGCTATTGAAATGGGGTTCTGTTTCTCCAGAGATACCGCTATAGTGCTTTTTTCCTGTAATAAACAAGTGAAAGAATGATCAGTGGGCTTAACTGGATCTGTTTTGTTTTAAAGACTGCAGGTGGCTATTTCCTGGAGCTGTGTGACCCTTCTGCATCGCTGCTTACAGACTGCCCTACTCTTTGCAATGAGCAGCAAAGGAAATTACATTTCATTTTCTTAATTCTGCAGGTCAACCCAACTCCTGGGTGCATCCGGGCACTAATGAAGATGTTATACTGTCCTCATTGTCGCGGAATTCCTGCCCTAAAGCCCTGCAACAACTACTGCCTGAATGTAATGAAGGGATGCCTGGCGAACCAAGCCGATCTTGATCCGGAATGGAATCTCTTCATAGGTAGGAACAGACCTCCCTTGGTGAATGCTGTATTTGCTTCTTTCAGTGTTACTGAGTACACCACTGATTTGTATTCTACGCAGGGCAGCACAGGAAAACTAGCAGAGCGTTCAAGGGCATGGCCAGTGTGGTGCTGTGAGTGCAAAGTCACACCAGTGAGCACCTACATGTTAATGACTGTAGAGTCCCTCCTACCGTACTGTACCTGTCATTCTGCTGACTGATGCAAAAACTGTAACTTGTCTTTTCAAACTGGTACTGGAGTGATTGTGTGGCATAAGAAGTTACTAACAACTAATTCAAACTTAAAAATGCATTCATTTTGTGTTAAATATGTGTATGGTGATAATTCAACATTTAGTTTTACATTTAAGAATGTGATTGCTATAAGATACAGTATGAGAGCATTGTAGAAGTAAAAAGACCGAAACTGCTATTATGTTGTGCAGAAGTATACATTGCATATACCAGTGGCAGACCTTCAGAAGAGGCAGAGGAGAAACTGCCTGCTCAAAAATTTTAAAATAAAGAATCTTTTGTATTTATTTATTGATTTGTTTATATGTAATATAAAAACAAGTAGAGGAAGTAGCCGCCTGATCCAAATTCTCCACTCAGTCACTGCTGTACGTTCAGTGGAGGCAGATGCACTCTTGTTTCCTCTGTAATTATGATTAGCACGTCTATTAGCCAATCATATTGTTCCATTTCTTCAGCTGGCTTGCATGGAATGCTGTCTAAAAATAGCTATGGATGGCATGCCTTCCCTTCCCTTTTGCATGTTTTAGACAATCACCGAACGTGTGCCCTCCGACATTAATGACCTCGAATGTAATACAGATGAGTGACAGAAACGAATCACGGTTTAGAAGGACATAGCGAATGCCTATAGACTGATTTCATTTACATTTTTATTAAAAAAAAAAAAAACATTCAATTGTAATTATACTGTTTCCGTTTGTTTCTTCCTTTTTATTAAAAAGATATGGTTCGCATGTACAGAATGGTTTATCATTATTTTGTTGGTCATTTATTTAAGTTTAGCAAATTAATTTGCTAGGATGTGCTTGAATTTTGTCTGACTTTGTTTACAAAATATTTTATGCAAAGTATGTCAGTGACATGGTATTGAAATCTAAATGTGTTTAATGTTGTATACAGTGCATTTTTAAACATAGGCTGGCAGCGTGTAACAGTTAAGTTTTTTAGAACAAAACTTTGATGGGCTACTTTTCCCTTCTCTCTGCTGGCTAGTGAAGAAAATGAGTTAAAAAAACGTTAAGACATGAAAAGTATTGTCAGTCAGAACACAACAATGTGATTCTACTGCTGTTGGGGGCTTAAGGGGACCACCAAGTTTTGTTTCTGCCTTCCCTTTTTTGTTTGCCCACCTGATATATATATAATTCCTTGCCTTGGAGGTGAAAGTATCCAACCTGTATGCAGAACGCTGTTCGGAACAGCTGTATGCAAAATTAAATCTTAGTGAATGAGGGGTTATAGATAACACAAACAAGAACTGGGTGCCCCTGCAATAATCCATGACTTTAATGAATCATATCAGTTAGTACTATCCAGAAACTTAGGGAACTGACAGTTATTCTCAAGTGACTCATCTCTCCTTCAACTAATGTTCCATGACAACAATGCACTAATGCACATAATTTGACAAATGTGACTGAGGCTTAAAATACAGGTGTTAAACATCAGGCAGTTAAAAATATGTAAAGTTATTCCATCTTTGGATAGCTCTTTTTTTTATTGATGTTTCATAGAGATAACATTGCTACAAGGCATTGTGAAAATCACCTGTTTCTCTCTTTGAATACATTGTGTGATGTGTATGTGACAAGTACAATTAAAGGTTAACTTTCCTTTATAATAAATTCAAATACATGTTTTCTTTAAGTGGTGCAATTTCTTAAGCATTAAAGACCTAGTTCAGTTAACTTATAGCTGGGAAAGTTTTTTTTTATTATTTTGCTCAAAAATGGGCTAATCGAATGAATAGAAATCCTTCTCCATATATGTTCTGTTGAATGTCAGAGTTAATAATCTCCTTAGACACTTTTCCACAGCTGTATGGATTTTTAAAAAATCAGGTTAAGCAACAACACACTGATAATGTGAAAATTATGTAACTGATATCTAAATAATTGAATTTGCAGTACAGGTAGTGTTCCTATTACTGAATAAACATATAGAAGAACTTCATTTAAATTAACTCGCTAATTGTAAAGTGCCTGACTTTAAAAGGAAGAAAAAGACAGCTTGAGCTATTACACAAAAAAACCTGAAAGTAGTAAAACTCAATGTTGGCATAACTCGGCAAGCACCTTCAAACACAGCATTGGAACATATTCTGAATGCTGGAAGATGTTAAGAAATGGACGCAGGAATGCCTGCTTAAAGATGCAACCAAACCGACATTAGCTATTCCCTTAACAATTTATTCGATGTCGGGATTATGACTGCTTGTATGGGTATGGTGAGAGTGGTGATCATGACTGATTGTATTGCTATGGGGTGAGTGGTGATCATGACTGCTTGTATGGGTATGGTGAGAGGGGTGATCATGGCTGCTTGTATGGGTATGGTGAGAGTGGTCATCATGACTGCTTGTATGGGTATGGTGAGAATGGTGATCATGACTGCTTGTATGGGTATGGTGAGAGGGGTGATCATGACTGCTTGTATGGGTATGGTGAGAGGGGTGATCATGGCTGCTTGTATGGGTATGGTGAGAGTGGTCATCATGACTGCTTGTATGGGTATGGTGAGAATGGTGATCATGACTGATTGTATTGCTATGGGGTGAGTGGTGATCATGACTGCTTGTATGGGTATGGTGAGAGTGGTCATCATGACTGCTTGTATGGGTATGGTGAGAATGGTGATCATGACTGCTTGTATTGCTATGGTGTGAGTGGTGATCATGACTGCTTGTATGGGTATGGTGAGAATGGTGATCATGACTGATTGTATTGCTATGGGGTGAGTGGTGATCATGACTGCTTGTATGGGTATGGTGAGAATGGTGATCATGACTGATTGTATTGCTATGGGGTGAGTGGTGATCATGACTGCTTGTATGGGTATGGTGAGAGTGGTCATCATGACTGCTTGTATGGGTATGGTGAGAATGGTGATCATGACTGATTGTATTGCTATGGGGTGAGTGGTGATCATGACTGCTTGTATGGGTATGGTGAGAGGGGTGATCATGGCTGCTTGTATGGGTATGGTGAGAGGGGTGATCATGGCTGCTTGTATGGGTATGGTGAGAGTGGTCATCATGACTGCTTGTATGGGTATGGTGAGAATGGTGATCAACTTCTGTCTTCAATTAATTTCATGTCTTTCTCTCCTTTATGCACAAACCCGCTGCATTGAAAGAATCCATTCGAGACATAGGAGGCTTGTTGCTAGGGACCCGACGTCACTGCCTTGTGACTTTTGCTAGTGTATTACTGCCACAAGTACTGTTGCCAACATAGCAATTTTGTCGCTAGATCCAGAGACTTTTGGGTTTCCCTAGCAACAAAAACATTGTCAAAGCGACTAGAGTCAAATCTAGCAACTTCACTGGCGACAACAGGAATTTACAGAGAAAGAAGTCACCAAATTGTATCATCATGACATAAGTCACACGCAGCTCAATACGCCACGCTTCCCTCGACCTGAAGCAGTACAGTGGTGGAGTTCTTCACGTAATGCAGGTTCCTGTAAAAATGGGGAGCCAACTCCAGGACCGCGATATATCCGAATCCTCAGTATAGCGAGGGCTGATATAACAAGGTGTGTGTGTGTGTGTGTGTGTATTTTTTTTATATAAGGTTAAATAGAAAAGTCCAAGATAAATTGTTTATGTAGGGCTGAATAAGAAGCACTGTAAAGCTGTGAACCGATACGTTCAACAAGACAAGCATCTCCATACTCCCTTATATTTAGAAGAATAAACCTGACACCAGCAACTCAATAAATATTGAGAAGGTACAGAAATGCATTTCAAAAGGTTGAGGACCTCAAAGCTGCTTACAAGAAAGTGACTGGTTATTCAAAAACAAAATCAATATCTTTTTGTAGTCTGGTTATACAGTAGTGTAATTGAAAATCTTTAGGACTAAAATGAAAAGGAAAAGTCAGGTCACCAAAGAGACTCATTACCGAGATGTAAAAATGACATTCCATCTGATATGTTAAAAACCCTTGAATAATCAATGCAATCAAAGAGCAACCCAGAGGTCAAACAGAACTGTACTAGATCCTCTAAAGGGTGACATTGTTTCAGTAGGACACCAAAAAAAATACAAGTCAAATAAAAACCATTGTTTTCACATGTATCATATGTCCTAGATCAGCTTTGAGTCTTTGACAGATAAACTTATCTTAATACATGTGGTGTGTCAGTGAAGCAAAATAAACAAATTGTTTGTGACAGTCTGTTATACTATAGATCCGCCCATTTTAATAGTAGCTTTACTAGGGATACTCAAACGGTTTCTGGTAAAAGTGTGGATTGCAAAATCCCGTGGTGTTTCTCTCATGGATATAAGTGAGAATGCAGTTCAGTTAAGGTGAAACAGCATGTACTGTAGATCACAATCCTCCCTGGACCACAACAGTGCTTAACACTCCAGATTTACCATCACTCATTCATCTGTCCACACCCAGATGTAGCTACTAATTACAAAACCTGCACACAAGGTGACCAGATTATTCAGGGTGCCTCTGCTGCCTCTCAGTCATAAAGGACTGTGGTATATATTTAGCTCACTCAGTGCAAATGGCATCAATTCTCAGCTGACATAGTCATCTTTGACATTCATTCATTCAGTTAGGTTTTACATGTCTTTCTGATTGAGATATATATATATCTTTTTTTTTTTTCCCCCACAGATCAGAATTTAAAGCAAAATAAAAATAGCTAGGTAACCACCACACAGACTCCAGCTTATATTAGGGGGTTGTAGCTTTAAATGCTCCTGTGAAGTCCCTTTTCCTATTGCCGCAATTTAGTTTAGTATCTGCGATAGCAAACATTAAAAAGATATTTCTTCAGCTCAATATAACATTTTTCTTTTAAAATGAAAAGGTGTTCCATTTTATTCCATTTCTTATGCTTCTGGCAGTGTTGGATAAAAGATGAAAAGACCAAGCACTTTCTTTTATGCCCTGCTCAATGCACACAATTTAATCCATTGAGAGATTGCACTTTGCTCATATTACACTTCCAATTCCCTCACTGCCACAACACAACACAACTTAACTCACTCAATTAAAACCAACGGCAGACCTTGGTTGCACAGTCAAGCACATGAAAAATAAAAAGAGAATGCATGAGCTGGTTTTATCTGTGAACTATACATCATCAGCCACACACTATTAAAAATATCCTTTTGTGCTTTAACAGCCTTTGTGAACTGGAATTCTAAAGTGGTCCAGTGTGCAGTAAAACCACGCCTCTGTATTTCTTAGGTGTAGATGACTGCCGTTTTAATTTAGATGTGAACTGCACTTGCTTACTTCGTTTTGATTAATGTTTCACATCCAACAGTAATTTCTGTTGTTTTAGTGCTCCACAAACGAATGAAACCACTGGAGACTGCAGGCTGCCTTCCATAATGAACAAATGGGTTATCATTCTCCCATAACCATAACTTTGCTTTACTATCATTACAATGAAAGAAGCAACAGAAAACTGTAGATTAAAAAAGCAAATAAAAAAACAACAGATAAAGCCTCTTCTGTGCCGGTCTTGAACTTTCTGTTTTCATGGCAGATTTATTTACTTCCTTATTAACACCACTTAAAACCGTACAGTGAAGGGTCAAAGAATCACAATAAACTGAGGTTGACAATATTTAGGACAGCGGTGTCCACAGCTATATAGTTCATTAAAATAGACTCCATAGTGTGTTTTCAAGTCCAAACCATGTGTAATCATTTTTAGCACAAATTGACAGGGTCAGAACCTGGGGTTCTATTTTACATTGGTAAGAGGTGTATGTGAGAAGATCAAACTCAATTATCTTAATTTATTTAGTTAAAAAAAAAAATGTAGACCTAATGGACCATTATGCGCATAAAAAAGGCATTTAAGTGGTTAACTTGCAACAGCTTTGTCTGCCAGACTGAAGTATTTGTTTTTCATCCAGCTACCAGGAACTCGCAAAAGGTCTATATATAAGTACTGTGACATAGCCTTCAAGAAAAAAATGTGTTGCAAAATGTCATTCAAACTGGCAGGCAGGGTACCTTACAGAATGTGTTGTCTGTGTTATTCCAAAGAAATAAACTACCAGATAACACACCTGTCCACACAGTTCCATATGAAATGGATTGCAACTTGTAGTTTCAATAACACATCATGAAGCAACCATTCCGTTATAGGCCACCTCATTCAGGCTGCTCAATACACAGTTGCACCAGAGGCATTGCCCTACCTCATTAGAACCTCTAGCAGGTTATACATTTGCACCATTTTTATTAAAAGGATTATGTTACAAAACTAGCAAGCAACAACTAAGTGTTATATATCTGAAGCTTTTTAACATCAGTGTTTTGCTTTCTTCCAAATCAAATAAATACATGTTAACTTAGCACCATGGTAAATGATGTGTAAATATGGCCCTTAGTCTCTTCTCTGTCCCCTTCTCTCACAACGCATATACCGTGTTAGCTAAAATACAGTATTTTACCAAAACCTGTGGAAACAAACAGGTTTATTTAAGTGACCCTTTAAAATGACAAATGTTAGTTGGGGTGGTGGGCAATTCTATTTAGGTACACTGTAAAAGCATTTGGAAGGTTGGAATCATTTTTCAAATTAGGTTAATCTTTGCAGCCTTAAGTGACTGGTTAACAAAAGTTTAGCCGTGGTTTGAAAAATCTCTTTTGTAACAAAAAGCAAGCCTTTAAATATTTCGTAGGAAGGCCAGAGGATTATATCTTTTATGTTCCTGCCATCTAATAGTGACTTTAATATTTACAGTACACTCGATTGCTGGATCAAGTAAATGTCATGGGAATCAGGCTTTGGTTGGACAGAACACTCAAAGACGTTTGCATGCTTCAACCAGCTTTATTTTTCGAATTAAATGTTAACAACATAAGAAAAACTTGCACAGTGTGTCAGACTACCCTAGTGCGGTTCGGATTAACCCAGTATCTAAGTGCAAAGAACCAAACCTGCTATTTACATGCAAAGTTTTTCAATTATCATGCATCAAAAAGAATGTGTTACATGGAGAAGAAGAATGTCTCCCCATTGACAGGCTGGACAGTGTGAAAGCTACTTTGAAAGAAAATCACTTTTTACATTAAAAAAAGCTAAACATGGCAATATTTGTTAATCACAGTTTATAATAAATGTGAGAAGGATAACAAAAAAAGAAGAAAAAAGTCTTGCCACTTCACTACATTATACAGTACCACCCTGTTTCGTGTTATTGTTTTTAGTAGCCAGGCACTTGGTCAGTCTTTGCAGCTTTATAATACACTGTACCAGTAACAATATTTATTTTCTACATCAGCTCATGTACATTATTCAGGCAGTTTCCCTACTTCCAGGGGAATCAGCTGTCATTTTTAACTAAAATATCACTTTGTGTTTGTTCTGTGGTTCAGTTGTGGGTGATCTCACCATTTGTTGAGCCCTAGGCTTTTTTTAGCCCTAGGCTACAAGTGAGCCATTAAAAAACAGCTGAGATGTTCATATAAAATATGGATTGCAAACCGCCTGCAAGCAGTAATGAAGTGCAAGGCCCAAACGTTTAAAATGGAGAAGCTACTTCCATGGGTAATCTTTGAACCATGATTTAGACCTGTTGGAAAATGATTACATGGCATGAGGGTAAAATCTCCCACAACTGCAAGGGACCATATTTTTTTTTTGCTTAATCAATTGTTTTCAGCTCCCAATAATTCTAAGAGTCCATCCTCTCTGTCCATCATGTGAGTGTACAGCTACTGGGACTTGTTATTGCAGCCTAATCCTCAGCATATTTGTCTTCACCACCACTTCAAAGGTGGCAGGCAGGGGGTTATGATGTATACAGTGTTAACTATGCTTTGGGGAGAAGAATGGCTTATTCGGTGAATTAATGAGAAGAGCTGGTAAATAAAACCTGTTCTGAATTACAAGTAGCTGATTAAAAAAAAAAAAAGTTCAGTTGTCCCTGGCCACGTTTGGTCTTTGGATTAGGGTTACAGCTAGCCAATATCTTTCTTTTTTAAACGTATGCTTAACTCTTTGAGCTGTGTAATTCTTTTTTCAAGCACCGTGCCAGCAGCATGCTTGATATGAGAGAACCCCTCATCTTTGCATCCCACTTCAAACTGAATGAAAAACAGTTGTATCTATTTAGATCAACAGTGGCTCACTTTGAGGGCACCCAGTAAAACATCATAACCAGTCGTGTTTGAGTGTGGTTAGACAAGGATGCTACCAGCAGGCAAGTTCAATTACAAAGGCAATACCCAATAATTAGGGGCTTATTGCGATAAGAAACTGATAAACAGCTCCTTTATTATTTGAAACATTTAAAATCTCTCATTCATACGGCTGTTTACCTTTTTGATGTTTTCATTTCCTTTTGTTTAGCTTTTTTTTCAAGCTAGGAATGTGGTAGTGCCCTGCAATGGAACTTCCTGATTGGAGGATGACAGTTCTGAGGGTTCTTGCATGTGGTAAATGTATGTTAAGCTACAGTATAAGGGCTTTGAGTCATGAAAATCTCACTATCATTCAGGACGTTTAACTGTCACCACTATCAATTATCTTGCTGATAGTGCCTGGTGCACCAGATATTAATGCTTAAGAATATGCTCTTTTGATCTTTCTATTGATCTACCAGCTTTCGTTTTGAGAGTGAACCTTTCCTGACCTAAATGAAGAAGAATATACTGAGATTCTTCAGGATCAAGTTTAGTAATGTTATATGAAAGAATCCCCTAGAAAAAACAAAGTCTCCTGCATTTGCTTTTATAATAGCAATGATGGTCTGCGATGCCGCTCTTTTAAAGTCCATCAAATGCAACAAGAATGTCTCAAGCACTTGCTGTGATAAGCCTTGACATTCACTTCACCCTGAAATCACTTGAAAGGACTTGAAAGGACCATGGAGGGATGTGTTCTGTGATAGCTTGCTGTAGCAGTGGGTGTTACAGTATTGCTTTAAGATGATACTCTGAACTCACAGTTAGTTATTTGATGGCAAAACCAGGAACCTGTAACATTCTTTGCAGTTGGCCCTTGATGTAAGATTACATTGGTATATTTTACTTTAATAAGAAATTCAAGGTTTAGTTACCTTACCTTTGGCACATGGATATTCTTTCCTACCACTTTCAAGCTAGGGTATCTGGTGGGCTACTGCCAAGACTGCTGTGGCCACTGAATGTGTACAAGGTTTCCTTGACAACAGTTGAGAAGATGGAAGCTTTAATCAGTTCATACGTCAGGAAATGGTTGGGAGTTCCACGCTGCCTCAGCAGGGTGGGACTTTATGGTAAAGGAATACTGCAGCTACCAATCTCTGCTCTAACTGAGGAGTTTAAGTGTGCCAAAGTCCGACTGGAAATGACATTAGTAGGCAGCACCTGTGTTGAAAACTGGAAGAAAATGGACGGCAAAGAAAGCTGTGGAAGATGCTAAGGCTGCCCTTCGAATCGGAGATATTATGGGGCAAGTTCAGCATGGAAAAGGAGGTTTTGGTCTCAGTTCAGCTCCTCCTACATGGCACAAGGCAACCCCCGGCTCAACAGAGGAAGCTGATAGTCAATGAGGTGCAAAAGCAGGAGGTGAGGATCAGGTGTGTAAAGGCCGTTTCCCAGGCCAAGCAGGGAGAATGGATGAGATGGGAGAGTGTGAAACAACGCAAGATCGGCTGGCAAGACATATGGATAATGGAACAGAGCAGGATCAGCTTCCTCATCAGATCAGCATATGATGTTCTCCCATCACCACAGAACCTAAACCTCTGGGTGGGTGAGGATCCCTCATGTCCTTTGTGTTCATTACCTGCAACATTAAGGCACATTTTGACAGGATGTAAGGTGGGTCTAGATCTAGAAAAAGGAATTGGCCTCATGACAAAATAACCTTTTTTCACAGGGGTCTAATCTGCTTTCCTCAAAAAATCTGTTTGTGAGACATTTGTTTTTCAGTTTAACAAAAAAAAAAACTGAAACTGCCTGAAAATCATATATCTTTAGTAAACCATGGCATGTCTGTATATAATTATGACTCTATAAGATTGACTGTAATATTGTCTTTTCATTTTGTGAGTGGGAAATGTGTTTACTTTATTAAGGCACATTTTAACAGGATGTAAGGTAGGTCTTAGCCAAGGACGGTTTAATTGGTGCCATGACCGGGTGCTGCGATGTTTGGCCTTAGCATTGGAAGACAAGCATAACCTGACCAATAAGTTGCCACCAGTTCCATGAAAGCATTACACACAAAAGACAATATTCATCCATCCAGGAGAGCAACCACAAAGAAAAGGTGTTAAAATCAAGCCTCGCTCAGGACAACTGGAAGCTGCTAGAGACTGGAAGATGCTGGCAGATGTTGGTCAATGGCTTATTTCCACCTGAGATTTCCACCTCTAACCTTCGAAAAGATATTGTCTTATGGAAGTTCAACATCTACTCTCATGTAATGCAAATCTGATCCTAACATTGGTTCTTGAGTTTGAAAAATAAAATGTTGATGCAATAAAAAGCACAAACTCTAAACGGGCTTCCACACTAAACATTATTACTGTTTTCAGTCTTTTACAGTTTTATAAGTGATTCTTGGATACAGTTTATTATTCATTTTTTAAATTCAAATTTTATTTAAACTAACTACTGATACAGTAAATTCATAATGGAACTAGGCTATTATAACAGAGTACTTGAAATAATGTAGCCTAAAGGGTTTCGTGATAATAAAGAAAACTTCCACAAAATATGCAGAACAATTACAAAAACAATAATCTTGAAAAAGCTCAGCAAGCCTCATAACATAATAGTCCTATGGCTAAGACGTTTAATGAGCACATGCAAACTGTTTGGTGACTTGTATACCCAACTTTCTCTAAGGTGATGGCTTTTATGACTTCATTGTTTTGCTATTATTATATACAATTATTTAATAATGGATGAAAATATGAAGAGTGTCCCTGAAGCTTTTATTCTATTACAGTTTTATTAAAGATGCTTATACTGGAATTCAGTAATGAAGATGCCATAAATGAACTATCCTGCAAACAAAAATGTATTGTGTTCCACGATTTTACATATCACTTGACTTCATTGCTGCATTTTCATTTTTGTATTCATTTTATAGTCTTCACATGTAAATGCTTATAAGTCGTGTAGCATTATTTCAGATCTGATCTCATATATTAATTTTAAGAAACAAGCATTACCAGAACATCATTTATTTAATTTACTGGACCATGTTTTCGTGGACAGAAGGAATTACCCAGAAGGACTTAGAAAAAATGGTATGTATGTTTTGAGCACCTCTGTATATTTTATCATTGAGTGTTTCAAGTTGTGGATGTACATTTCAATTGTTCTAGCCTTTTATGTTTTAAAGTTATATTTCAGGAAAATCTTAGAAACTGCTATATTTCCTTGGGAAATATATTTTATTATATTCAGAATATATTTGGGTACAATTCAGTTTCAAATAAATAGTTAAAATTAATACTACTATATCTATGCAAAAAATCTAATTAAATATTAAATGTGGGAAATAAATTAAAAGGCGTTTTTATCAACATTCTTATATAAGTGAAAAATCCCCCTATAGCTGTTTTATTACCATTTTAATAAAGAAGCTGCTATTCAAGTAGTAACATTCAGTAATGAAGAGTTAGCATGCTATCATCTATAAGTGACTGTATTAATGGTAATAAAAACTATTAAATATTCACAAAGACATTTGAAAAGTGTCTCTTGTTCTCCATCTTTTCAGTCACAAGATGATGCCTTATTTAATGAAAATTAATCAGTGCAGAGCTCAATTATTAATTTGTTTTGCTACATCAGGGGAGTGTGTTTGCCACCTCAGCAGGGAAGCAGATCTATTGAGCTGCATAACAACACTTAACACTTTCTGTCCTTGGATTTGAAATTGACTTCTTGACTAATGAATGAAACACTGAGCTTCCAAACATGTTTAACGTCTGGGCCAGATGACCTAATGATAAATAATAAATATGTTCACCCTTTTCATAGTCGTTACACCTGGAAATATATATTTTTTCCAATATGATGAGTGGTGTCTAAAATCACAACTATGAAAAATGAATTTCCTTCAAACCACCTGGCAGTGCAGTGGAGCTTAACCGAAACAGGAAAATGAAACTGAGAAATAAAGATGGACTGTGTATAACTAGATGTGATGTTATATGTGTTTTCAAAGGGAAAACATAAACATGTACAGTTATTAAGGTCTTCTTTTTTAACACTCATATTATAAAAATACAGTGTCAATGTATGCAAAATCAGAGTTAACAATGCAGAAAATAAAACATGAACAAATCCTAAGTTTAATTTTAAAGTGAAATACAACTGTATTTTTTAAATGTCAGCCTCGAGGCAAAAATTCGGGGGGGGGGGGGCCCTCTCTCACTATAATCTCCATTTCCTACCTCAATCCAGCCCTCCTGTTAGTCCAGATGAAAGCAGACGCACGTAGTTCGGGCAGCGTTGTTCTGCCTCCGCTCCCGACCTCCGTCTTAAAGCCTGGCTATAAGCTTCTCTTTGGCTATCTTATCCTCTTCTTTTATATCATAAGGAATGCACAGGGGTCCCTCTAGGGGGTGCAGTGAACTCAATCCCCCTACCTCAGGTTCGGCAGCACCACCCATACGCCTACACGGAAGAGGTGCTCTCAGGAGGCATAGGGGACCCCCGGCCACACACTGTACTTTCGCAGCTTTTGTGCTTTTTGCCCCTATGTGGACCCTCTATCCTAATCGTTCTCTGTTAGCCAGCTATATGTCTTAGCTCTGGCCTCTAAACTGTCTCCTTTGGGGCACGTGGCCCAGTACTGGACGCCGGCTCAACTCCAACCACGGGGTCACCACCTGGTGCCGGCCCTGTCTAAGTCTTTCTTATTCCAGGTCTGCGACCTTTACGTCCCTATGGGTAGCCGCGTCTCCCCAAGCCACTAGAACTTGCTCCTATAAGTAGTAAAGGGACTCTCCATGTGTTGTATGTTTTTCATTTCCATCCATACCAGAACCTCTTGCTGTCGTGGGTATCTTGCTCCCAGACCGCAGAGGAAGCTCCTCATGTTCTCTGAGTAGTGAGAGTCATGTCTGTCATCTCTGTCTACTAATCTCAGTCCTTAAAGACACCTCGTGAACTGTCACCTAGCTTTCCATGTGCTCCAAGAGCTGTGAAATTCATCACCCCAGAGTTAGAATCAACAGTGATTCTCTTTTAGCAGATGTTATAATTTAGTAAAGCCTCCAATTAAATATTGCACTTTATTTAAATAGAATATACCAGTATTTCATATTTAATATTCCATTTGCAACTTCCAATAACTATAGTACATAGTACATTCTATAGTCTTGCATAGTCTCATAGACTTTTGATATAACTTAATAATAATGGAGAACGTACAAAACCAGTAGATTTTTTTTTTTTTAAAAGTTGTCTATTGTTCTAAATGTTGGATAATGTAAATACTGACATCCCTTAAATACACTAGGAAGAAAATACATTTTTAGGATAAACTCAAAGGAGACTGCAGCATGTCCAGTGCATTTGTGAAGTACTCGTTTGGTTTTGGGTCAGTGTGCACAGAAGACAGTTGAAGTATAGGAGTTTATATATTGAAATAAAGGGGCTATTAAGCAAAATCATACCAATTTAACAGCTGAAATGCCAAAAATATGACTGTGGCAGGCTGGCGAGTGGACAGAGGCCCAGAGACAGACTGCAGTTCAAAAAAATATATATTTTTATTATAAATGAACGCAAAATAAACGTGCACAAGGGCAAAACAAAGATGTTTAAACACAAATACCTAAACAAAGAAAACAAAACTTACAAAAATAAGGTTTCCAGGCTGGGCAATGCCTTCACTGGATTCAAAATTTCAAAACCACAAGCCACCAAAAAACCACCAACCTGCTTCCTCAGCTCCCTCCTCCCAAGTGAGAAGCAGAGGCCTCCTTTTATGTCAGGTGGCTGGGCACTGATTGATCGTTAATTAACCTAATCAACTAATCAAACCCAGCCACCTGAACATAATAAACCCAGGCAGGTAGGGGAAATTAACCCCATCCCTGCCAATTTAAAAAGGGCAGAGCTTTGCTCTGCCACACACCTCCCCCCATGTACAACGTACACCGGCCGCAATCAGCCAACTCCCCCCTTCCCCCCACCCCCCTCCGCCCAAGAGTCCAATTATGTCCCTTGGGTGGGCTGTTTTGGTGGGTGGTGGTGGGCGGGGTTGATGTCGGAGCCCCCAAGCCTTCTTTGGTTGAGGGGGCCCCGGATCTCCAAGGTAGTACGGCGACGGCGGCCCGGCTCCCTCTAGTGGCGGAGGCGGTGACGGCGGCCCGGTTCCCTCTAGTGGCGGAGGCGGTGATGGCAGCGGACCCTCGGCAACCCTAGAAAACAAAAAGGAGACACCAGCAGTCCCAAGCGATGCGGAGCAGCAGGCAACCCCAGGCGATGCGAAGCAGCAGGCAACCCCAGATGATGCAAATGTGTCATCCCTGAGCGAGCGTGGCATCCCTGGGCGGTGCAAGGCAGGCATCCTTGGGCCATAGCTCCTCCCCTCTGGGCTCTGAGAGCGGCAGCTCCTCCCTCTCTGGCTCTGGGGACGACGGCGGCTCCTCCTCCCTCTCTGGCTCTGGGAGCGACGACGGCTCCTCCTCCCTCTCTGGCTCTGGGAGCGACGGCGGCTCCTCACCCCTCTCTGGCTCTGGGAGCGACGGCGGCTCCTCACCCCTCTCTGGCTCTGGGAGCGACGGCGGCTCCTCCCTCTCTGGCTCTGGGAGCGACAGTGGCTCCTCACCCCTCTCTGGCTCTGGGAGCGACGACGGCTCCTCACCCCTTTATTGGAGTGACCGGGGCATGTCTACCGCCAGGTAATTAACCACCATGAGGGCAACCTCTAGGAAGGACGCTGGGTGGTGTTGTTCCTCCCACTGTTCCCACCTCTCCCCATCTCGACGCCACAGCGTGTTGATAACTATGGGGAGATCGTGGACGAGGTCTGCCTCAGGGTGCATCAACCAGTCCCAGATTTCCGGGGACGGTGCTGAAGGTGGTGGTGCTGGAGGTAGTGGGGTGGCACCAATAATAATTATCCCAAAAATTCCAAATAAATAAATAAATAAATAAATAAATAAATACTGCTCTGAGCCTCTAGGTGGTGCTATTCCACTCTGACACCAAATTTGGCAGGTTGGCGAGTGGACAGAGGCCCAGAGATAGACTGCAGTTCAAAAAAATATATATTTTTATTATAAATTAACATAAAATAAACGAGCACAAGGGCAAAACAAAGATGTTTAAACACAAATACCTAAACAAAGAAAACAAAACTTACAAAAATAAGGTTTCCAGGCTGGGCAATGCCTTCACTGGATTCAAAATTTCAAAACCACAAACTACCAAAAACCCCACCAACCTGCTTCCTCAGCTCCCTCCTCCCAAATGAGAAGCAGAGGCCTCCTTTTATGTCAGGTGGCTGGGCGCTGATTGATCGTTAATTAAGCTAATCAACCCCAGCCACCTGAACATAATAAACCCAGGCAGGTAGGGGAAATTAACCCCATCCCTGCCAATTTAAAAAGGGCAGAGCTTTGCTCTGCCACAATGACTTTACAGAACTAATAAGTAATAGTGTAAACTGGGTCAACCCGAGCAAAATTAGCTTTAAAACCAGGCAAGTGCTGATTGACCTTTTTTAATATAGAATGCACAAAAAAATTAGTATTTTCCAGTGGGAAGAATAATGCCCTTGTGCTTGGGAAGTCATTCCAGCAACATATGGCTACCATTAGAAGACAATTAAAATTGCATTTTATAAATTAGATGCAGTTATTGTATAGATTACGATCAAGAGAAGGAAATTCAGTCCTCCTCAGGTGTATTACTTATTACTGGAACTGACCAGCAAGGACGATATGGTGCCCTTTGGATGCTGAGGATTATCCTGCTGTGTAGGACATCTTATCTGCGTTGTTAGCGTGCCAAGAAATGTTTTTTGGCTTTGCAAAAGCATCAGCTTTGAGGGGTTCAGCAGTGCACCCGTAAGGCAGTAGAATGACTTAAGAGTTTCTAGGAATCAACGCGATGGGGAAAGGTTAGAATTCTCCTCTGAGAGTTGCACTGCAGCTGCTTCATGTAAATTACGACTTACACAGCAAGTAAATTCACAAGACACAAATCATGGCGCATCAAAATGTTTTGTTATTTCAGCCAGTAACACAGTTAGCTATTTTTTTTATGATGTGCATTCTTATTTTGTAAACAGATAAAAGTATGTTGTCACAGCCATGTACATACTATTTTCTGGTTATTTTTTCAGCAGCTCTATACTGGACAGAAAGGGACAATGGTAATTTATAACATTTAATGTTCATGTAATTTTGTACATGATGCTCAGATAATTGGTATTTTTTATGAACATCTGTGACACTGCACTGTGTGTGGCTCAAAATACATTCTTGGATTGAAAGTGTTTATAATAGATTAAGAATGGGAGTGGGGCAGGGAGATATCACTGGTGATGGATGGGAATATAACTATACTCTATGCATTTAAGATATGTCACACTTTTACCCTGTATATTTTTAATATGAAAATAGCATCTTCAGGACCGCACGCCCAAATTCAAGGATACCTTTCTTGGGAATTTTTTACAGCCATTTATGCCACATACTGTAAATTTAGATTGTACTAACCTACTCTTCCACTTTACTGACATTTGCTTTGCTGAGTTATTAAGACTCTGTGTACCTTATATACAAAGCACTGTGTTAATCTGGATAATTGACATTCTATTCAGGTAAAAAAAGAAGTTCAATTGTACATGCTGTGGATATAGGTTACAAACTTGCTTTTACCCGCCCCTGTCATGTTGCTTCCTTCTTCGTAGTGATATGCCAAGGAGGGAGGGGATATGTAGATTATTTTAGGTAGCAAATAATTACAGTAGATCATTAGTCTCTATTTATAATAAAAGATTCAGACTATGGTTTTGTCATTCAATAACAAAAGCAGTCCAAAAGTGTAGTAACTGTGTTAGATTAACACAAAACCTAAACAAGTGGGTGTCACTGCATAGTGTGGAGGTAGCACTTCACATGAGAAAGGGAGTATCACCTTATTCATAGTAGGCACATTGGTGCCAAATTTGATTACAATTAGATGTAAACTTGACAAGAAGAAGAGGGGTTATTAAAGTATACACCTGGAACTAAAAGTGAAGTGAATTTATTTATCTTTTCTTCATAAATCTCAGTTTTAAATCCATCAGATCCTGGGGCTTTACCAGGGGGGTAGCAAGTGCTGCTTCATACATACAGCTGTTTAACTTAAAGTGTTCTGAATGTTTTCTTCAGTTGCAGATAATTCAATTAGAGAAAATAATTCTTCAGAATACTGGCATATTAATCTACAGTATTTATGAACTGTCAGATTTCGAACATCTTTTATTGCTCTGAGCACACTCTTAAACTCAGGGGAGATGTTTAGGACAGAGATGTTTTGGGCTTGCAACGTATCCAGGCAACTTAATAATCAAGAAATTCACACAGACTCATTTACTTTGAAGTTTTAACAAATCAGAGCAGTAATAGTGCTCCTTCTGTTTATTAAATGCTTAATAATGGATGGGTGGTTGCAAGCCACTTTGGATCCCTGCTAATAGGCAGTCTGGGCATTTCCAGCCCTTAAGCAAGGCATGCAAACTGATAAAGTGGCCACTGCGAAATCTTAAAACATCCAATATATCACTCTCCAAAGCTAAAATTTAAATCCTGTACCTTATAGCAATGCATCAATATACATGTGATATAAATTCAAAATTGTTCTTACCTTCCATTATATGGAAAATACAACATAAAAACAAGAGCTGTCTTTTTAAAGGCAGACTTCTGAATATGACCAGACAGCAACTAGCTTTTTCAGAGATCTTCAGAGCATGGACCACGGAACTTAAAAGATCAAGTTGATTGACACTTGACTAGGATTGTACCTCTGCTTTTGTAGAGTTTTATCTCCTTTAATACGTCAGAAGACCCAATTAAATCTATTAAATCTTATCTTTGTGTGAATAATATATCTAAAAAATACCGGTGACTCCCTTTTCAAAATTAATTGAATGTGAACTCATGTTCTACCCCTCCTTCCACTAAAAAATAGGTGAACTGGAGATCACAGGGTCCTTACTACCAAGTATAATACAAGTATATATATATATATATATATATATATATATATATATATATATATATATATATATATATATATATATATTATATATTAACCTGGGTCAAAAATATATGTCCCTCTTAGCAGCATATTATGTTACCTTTTCAGTGTGTTGTCAGTGGGACAGTTTAACTTCATATGTAAATGTGTGTTAACAAAATATTGGCAAAAGACTGTAGTTTGTCATAAGACTGGGTTTATGGTAAGCCTTTGAATAAAACCACTAAGCATACAGAGGCCAGTCCAGTTATTTTCATTTAAATTCAGGCTATAATGAGCATGTTAAATATGATAGTCTCATATTAAATGTACCATTCTTGGACTAAGCCTGACCTCTCTCTGTGTCTAAAAATTTTCCCATCCAAGCAGGTTTCAGACACCCTGTTTACCTGCAAGGCTAGTTTTTTTAATCAATATGAAACTCTACTGTAAGCACTTTTCCAAATTTACCTCATGAAGGCTGGATTCAATAGACACCTCAGACTGGTATCTTTTCAGATAATAAAAAAAGCTTGCATCCTAATTTTTATAACTAAGCTCTCATTATTTTCTTAATATAATGAGATACATACTCCTGTCTTCCTTAAAGCACCTTCTGTTGGTTATCATTCATGGTTGGCAAATCCTGCTTTTAAGAGCCAATACCGAATCCTGCTTTGAGGTGCCAAAGACCAAGCCTTATCTTTTGAAGATCTAATGCCCTTCTAGAATGATACTGTGTATCTGAGACCTTTAATTCTTTCACTTTTAAACGCTACAGTTTCCCTGTAAATAAATACCTCTGTTTATTATTGCAGTAAAACTTAAATAAATGCAAAACGGGCCATTTTAGTTTTAAATGTAATTCTGTCCAGCAGTTGCTTTTTCTTCTGTCATACAAAAGCCTCCATATTTTTGGCTCAGAAACATCCCAATTAAAGTCACTACCTTTCTGATAAGAATTCATATGTGGGTAACTTTTCTAATTTAAATAAAATGCTTGCTTTGGCTGCCAAGTTTTCATTAATTTCTATAATATAATGAAGAGAATGAACATTACCCCATATACTTACTCCCTTATTCTGTTACCAAAAGGTATTTCATTAGTTAATTTTTTTTAAACGATCACTCGTTATAGAAAGGCCTTGGATTCAAAACTGCTGATTACCAGCAAGTCTCGCTTCAGCTGCCAAAACCTATTTTTTCATGCCCAGCACAGCCTTGCTATGAGCCAGTAAAGGGAAGAGGTCACACAGTTATTTTCCTTCAGTAGGTCCACTGTGTACTAACGTTATTAAATACAGTTTATACTTTATTGTCTTATCTTAGTTTTAAACATTTGTTCTGTCTAGAAAGGGTTACTTTTTCTTTTTGTTCATTTGCAATACCTATTTTCTGTGTTTAGTTCCCCTAGATGTCTGGTTCTGCCAAGGTTACTGGCTTATGCGGATGACAGTTTTTATTAAAGATAGGGGAGGCCCTATTTTTGAGTCTGACCAGCTTCCAAGACTTTATACACTCTAATAACAAAGGCAAACAGACAAGCTTTTTTCCTAACATTAACACGTGTTCAGTTTTCTTAGATCAAATATGGAATCCTATAGTATTCTCATAGACTAATACAGAGTACAAAAAAAAATTCCAAATAGTGTGTTTTAACAATTTGTTTAATATTTCTGCTGACTTTATATTCTATACAATACATTTCAGTCTTTATTGCAGTTTCACAAATGTTCAATCGGCATCCCAAAGATCATCCTGCTTCCTGTAGCAGTCACAGTCTTGGGTCAGCTTCTGCTCTCAGTGAGTCTGTCAAAACCACCACAGGTGTGGGTGACAGTCTTTAAAAGCTTGATACCTGCAAACAACTTAAATCTTGTTAGCTGAGCTCCCATCTCTACATTCTCATTCCCATCAGCAGTGGAAGACTTAAAATAAATTAAGCTGTTTCTATCAAAGAGCATCCGTCTCTGCCTCATACACCTTTCACTCAAAAAAGGTGCTTGCACTTTGTACAAGGGAAGACAGGTTTTATGGTCACAGAACACTAGTGATTCAAATAGCAACAATAAGTAATAATGTCATTACCTGATAAATAATCATTTAAAACTTCATATCCTGAAAAACAAGAGCTGTATTTATAGTTTGTATGAAAGTTACCATGTTAGATATATGATAGCAACAGGTATCAACATTGTTATCTTTGTTATATTTTGATGATAACCCAGAATTTATTAAAAGTAGGGCTGTCAGCATTATTCATGCCAGTATCAGAAACCACCATGAGAGATGTGGCTTCCTTTTTCTTCACTAGCAAGTACATTATCTATAAATATCTAATGAGGGTGGGACGGTATTTCTATTGCTATCCATATCAGTAATTAAATTGGTCTTTTACAGAAGACCTGTGTGTATTTCAATGTTACAAGCAACTAAAGTTTAAACTGTATTTAAGAAATACAGTACAGTGAATTCATCAGTATTTTAATTTAATTTAATTATTATTTTTTAAAAGTAAAAAATGATTCCAAACTGTTAACAAAGGTGTCAAGAGATTTAGGTGTTATCTTCACAAATCTCACAGATTTTAATTAGCTATATTATTTGCTTCACTGATTTCATAAATACAGTATTTGTGAACAAATATAAGTTGCTAATGATGTAGGAGCAGTACTGCTTTCATTGAGGTGATTGCTTGCATTAAGATCATTTCAGACAACTATTTATTATATGAAAAGATGACTGAATGGTTTGGTACGGCTCATATTTTCCATGAACAGTGATCACAGAAAAAGAGTCACGTGTTTTCTTGATAAATGTGCAGTGATATTGATTATCAATGACATGTCATTATCATTTTTCTTTCGGTAAGCTGCTCCAGAATTTTCCTGACAGCAAGTGGTTGTTTGACATCTGCAAACAAAATTATAATAATAATATAAATAAGAGTACTTCTTTTGGTATTCAATCTAGGATGTCTCTCTAGCATTTTATTGTGACATGTTTTGTACAAGGGCAGTTGTTTAACCCAAACCACTGGTATGTTTTCTTAATAAAGATGTAAGAGGATGCTTCTCCTGTTGTTTTAATAAAAATACTTGGTTGACTGCAGTGGGCTCTACAAGACACATGTTTAAAGACCAGTGGGAGGTTGGAATCCTTACTGGGGCAGTCAGTTCCATTATTGTATAAATCAGCATATACCCACCATGTGAGGCTGCCACATGTAAACTTGAAAACAGATTGGCAACATTTAAATGACAGAGAGCGCCTTGAAACAAAACTAATTATAATACTGATGTATTATTAAATGAATGTTAAAAAAAACAATAATTATCATTCAACTGGATATTAAGCAGTACTCTACATTTACTACATTACTAAGCAGTAAACAGTACACAGGGAAGAAGAAAAATAGATATATAAGGAGAAATAATTTACACACATGTGCTTCTGTGGGTGAGTACACAGCATTTGGAACATCTCATGGATAATTAATGTAAAGCACGTTCTTAAGCACAAACTGCCATTTCACTTTCATCAAATTATCTGCAAATGTACAGCTAATTTACACCAGCAAACTTAACAATACAAATAAACTCGAATATTATTTTGGCAAACAAATTATTAAAACTGCTTATTTTTCTTTTCTCTTCATTATTAGCCACCATACAGAGGTTGGTTATATTATCATTTCAAATAACAAATCTGAACTGGACTTCGCCCAATGTTTTTTTTTTTTTCCTATACTGTCTCCTGTTCCAAATATAGAGGATAGATATATGTTTTGAAATATTGACACTGCATTAGAATAAACAGTAAAAGCAATTTAGATCCCACACACCAGCCTCTTGAATACAAACGCTTGTATACCAAAATTACTCTTTGTAAAGAAAAATACGTCTACAGCCACTTTGAGCGAAAACCAGACTAGGTTGCTGAATAGAACCAGAATGTCAATTCAGTCAGTATGTGATCACAGTGTAATATAAAATACATCAAAGATAAAAGGAAACAGACCTGTCTGCTGCTTCATGTTCATAGTTATTGATTTTCTAAACGTTTATTACTAGTAAACTAAACATAGGTGTTTACATGTTACACGGTGGCAGCCTTTTCAACATGTTACATATGACCTGGAGGCATGTTTAAAATTATTTCCGTTTTTGTTTCTGTGACTGAAACATTACATTACAAGAGTGTATGTTGGATTGATTTAACTTACTTAGATTTGTTGTTTATTTTATCATTTTAGATTGAGCAACTTAACTTAAATTGCTACTACTAAAATAAAAATAAAAAATGGCTGAGAGCAATTATTGGATTTCTGCTCCCACTTCCCATCATTATTTTAGCTAATTATGATATAGGTTAGTGTTGTCCTTTGTTGACTTCTTTGTCACCGCAGTGTAAAAGATATGTATTGATTTTATTTCCCATTACTTTCTAATTGCACCGTTTGTTTCAGTGTGTAACCGGAGCTAGCCGCAACATAACCGTTACTGCCAATCAAGATTTTAAAAAATAACAATGCAGATAAATCTTATTGGTAAGAGATAACCTGTGATTAAAAAAAAGATGTTATACATTTCAGGCAACTTATTTATTTTGTAGTTTAGAGTAGTTTTATAAAGCAGTTCATTTTATAGTATGATCAACTTGTGGTCAGTCTTTCTATTTTCAGTTTGTTTTAGACATACCTCCTGGCCCAGTATAATGTAATGCATATTTCTTATTTATACAACAGTGGACATCTCTGCCCCAATTACCTGTAGGGATTCCAAGCTGAGTACTGACTCGGTACAGAATCGGTATATCCAGTTTGTAGATCAGGAAAAGTACCTGGTTTCACTGTAACCACTGTTCCTTAAATTTCATTTTCTGAAGCTTAGGTTGCATGTTGACCATGGGATTGCTGGAAATGTGCCTTTCTTACTTAGGATAGGACTACAACAGGTTGAGTTTATTTCAGGAAACTGTTAAGATTGGAAGAACAAACGCAAACATATAAAAAGGACACATGGAATGGCAAGCTGTTATACGTGTGATTCTTCCTGTTTGACCCTGAAGATATAAACTTATTGATATGTAAAAGCTTTCTAAATGCATACACAGTTACCTGCTTTTATTAATTCTAGATTTGTAACCAGTTCAGAATATCATTAATTACACTTGTAGGTCTGCTGGCATGTGGACTCAATAGGTATCTAATAGATGAATGCTAGCTCATAATGTAGATATCAGTCTTAATTGCTTGTACGTTATTTGCCAGTTTGTTAGTTATAAACATAACTCTAAAACAATGGACACAAATGAATAAAACAAAAGAATAGCCTAAGAAAAAAAAAAGTTTACAGTATATGGGTTGCAGACCATAATGGAAATGGTTACCAAGTAACCACCAGATCAACATTACATTCCCTTTACCTAGATTTTCAAGTTCTATTCACCAGTGTGTGGTATCCTAGTAGAAACATCAAAAAAAACATTATGAGAGGGTGTTAGACTCATGTGACAGTTATGACATTTACAAACAAGCGTGTCAGTTAGACATTGTGAAGGAGTCATTTTACAAAAAAACAAAACTTCTAACTCTGTTATTAATACTTCCGCATACAGAGGCACTGTTTTACTGTGTTTGTATCAATGCGTGGGTTAGTGGGATTGTCTGTCATTGTTTTTCAGTGCCTGGAGTCCTTACTTTGATTGAAACCTAATGTGGGAGGATCTTAAGATTTATTCTAGGTGCTTCTCTTGCTTCGGTCATTCTGAAATTATTATTATTTTTTATTATTATTATTTGTAGAATTGGTTATTTCATGGTCTAAATTAAATGGCTCTATTTCTTTTAAATGGCTTACTTAGCATTGCCTACTTGCTTATATAGGAGAAAGGGTGTAAAATGTTTGGTCTGAAGTGGACTAATCAGGGCAATTCAGGATGATGGGAACAGTTTGTCTTCACCTAAAATTGTTGTGCATTTAGATGAAGACAATTTCACTTAATATGTGGTTCTGCTATGAACTTCAGCCCTACTACTATTAATTCTTTGTAATGTGTTGTACTGTGACTAGTTCAGAAACACTATATTCAAAGTAATTGTAGTACAAGTTGTTGGTAGCCCTATACATTACCACATAGCCAAGATTGCATCAAAATGGAACCCCTCATTTACTGGATGCAGCTGCAAAACATAGCCCAAAGTTTGAAAAAGTCTGAGAGACTCACACCGATTTCAAGGGTGTTCGCTTACTATTAGGGCTGCAAGTACGAACCAAACTTGCAGCCCTCATAAATACAGGACAGCATAATTGCATTAGCAAGGGTGAGGATTTTTTTGTTTTGTTTTGTTTTTGTTCATGCATTTATTCAGTTTAAAGCATAACTTGAAAAGACCAAATTTGGTAGAAGATGTCTGTATTGTAACTATCTCCACAAGAACTGTAGGAATGTGTGAGCTTGTTTAAATATTTTTTATTCTATTCAAGTTAAATAACATTATTTATACAAACGTTTGATCTGTTATTACTGGAGCCTGAAGCATTCCCAAAGGTTTTATTTTCTTTTTCTTTTTTCCCCTAATTCTATTAAAACTGACTGTGCTGGTACATACCATCAGTGTTCATATTTATTTAATTACCGAATTGTTGTAGTACAAATGTTTCAGAGATTCTGAATGCCTTTTATTTTTGATATTTCAGCAGATTACCAAGATTCATGTTGAACATTTTGATGAATGTTTGCAAAAACCCTTGGATTCTGCATAAATAAAATACTTGCATGATTTCAATTTACTGTATCTGAAACACACATTTTACTTGTGCTGTATGTGCCAGACACATTCCAAACTTTACTGTGCCACACGTTTTGGTTTGGAAGCCAGACATTAATTCCCCACCAGTGTGTGGATTGTCTGATCATCTAGCGCCCCCACTCCCCAGATTTAGAAATAGACTCAAACAAAATGAATATGCATATACAGTAAGTAGCTATTTAGTGCAGGTAGCGTAGGTGGGATTTTAGTAAATGTTTGAGAAGTTACAGTACTTCAGATGACCTGGGCTGGCTGCAGGAGAAAACCCAGCAAGTACCTAGTCATTAGTAACAAACAGCTTTGTAACCTTTGGTTTGTGGGATTGGGAATCTTGGGTTTGACTGCACAGGCACAGCAGGGCAACCTATGTAGTTGTAAATGTGGAAACTAAAGACATGAGGTTAATAAGATCATATAAAATACAGAAGGAATAAGGTTTTAGTGAAGATTTAAACCCCTTGGCTCCCTCCCACTGCTCAGTTCAGTCAGTTCCTGTAACTCATTTGGTTTCTGTTACACAGTTTTCCATTATAAGGAAAATATAAACTCTTACTTGGAAAAAGTGAAACAATAACAAACAATCTAATGGAAAACACAGATTTTTAACATTGTTTCACCACCCCCGAGGCTGGTACTTGAAATAAAATAATGATGTCATCACTTTGAAGCGGAGCCTAGTTCCATGTTGTTTATGTAGGAAGGCAGAGCTTTGAAGATAATAAAATTGGTTGCACTATATTTAGTGGCAAGTTATGCCACTTTATTATTCTAGGAAAACAAGCAATACCAGGGGTCTGTTTTGATTTAATGTCTTTTGTCTTAGGTACATTGTATTTGTACATGTATGTATGCCAACCTTGAAATTTACATGAATACACAATTTTTCAAAGAACAAATCTGATTCAAAAACCCTAACTGACACACTGCACCAATGAAGTACAAGCTCCATGTGAATTCAGTTTACAGTCCAATAACTAACACACTGACATTGCCAACCACAACGGAAAAAAAAAAAAAAACATATACCCATGCCTGTTAAAGCAAAAGCACCTGCTCACCTGTCTAAATTTTATAGCCAAAATAATAAAAAAAAAAAATGGGATCCTCATTTCTTCTGAAAACAAGAACATTCTCAACAGAAACAGGGAGATCTAGTTTGAGGCAACATAGCTGTGTCAAACTCCAAGTTTCAAACAAGTTTATTGTGCCATGCAGTGGCCTGAAACCTAGTCTCTTAAAACCAAGTTCCATTCTACAAAGTGACTTTATCCCCCATCCCTCCCCTCTCTCAGCTGAGTGTTATCTGTGACTGCTCAATTTAAAATTAGATTACCCTAACTAACACCATCTGTGTGCTTTATAATTAAAAAACAGAATAATTGAATATACAGTGTCCATAGATACAAACATACTTCTCAAGAGTAGCGTAATGAGACAGTTGCATGGCACAGATTCAATAACTTAGAGGTACATTAAATTAAATTATAGGTAGATTCAATAAAGAACCATGCTTTATGACCCAAATTATTATCATTGCGCTAGTCATTCAAATTTCCAAATATACTGTAGGAGGACACAAACACACTATGCAGAGGGAAAATAGTAAAAAAAAAGTCTTGAAATTCGGAAATCACTTCATTTGTAAAATAAATGTACTGTTTTATAATTAAACAAATCTACAGTTATACTTGTTATTGACAAATAAGTATTTAATAGACTTGTGTCTAAGGCCCATGTAAAAAGATTACAAAGTAGTGTACTTTTTTAGCATATCTATTCTAACATCTGCAGTAAATTTCCAGCAAATGCATGACACTGTTTTGTAAATACAGAACCGTTCCTGTAGTCATGATCATGATTAAGCACTTCAGTAATTACCCTAGCAAATGTTTTTCAAACTGCAATTTTATAGTTCTAATTGTACAGTCTGTTGAGATGATTAAATCAGCTTCCTTTCTGCTTGAAGTAATGCTTTCATTCAGCAAATGCAACTGAAAAAAAGGGTTATTTTTCTGCATTGGGTTGTAGGAGATGTTGTCTGGATCAGTGTTAATGCTTTTCTTCACTACATGCACTGAGATTTCATTACATTTCATTTTAATGTTCTGTTTCTCATTGTGTATGTTTCTCATAAGAAGAGAGACTAAGAGTCCCGCTGCTCATAAAAAATATAAGCATCTTGTTTCTTATTATGGGTGTCGCGTTACATTTAAAATTCTTTAAAAGACTGCTTTATATCTTCTAAAATTGCATAGCATTATTTATGTCTGTTTATTATGCCATGATATTTGATTATATATTGTGGTAGAGTAGCGTGCAGTCAAGGCTGGTCAACAGCAGGAATAGCAAACCCAGAGGCAGTGACTGCAGTTTGGCACTTCAGCGCACTTTTATTTATAACAAAACACTGACACAAAATAAACAAAACACTACAAACAGAAACACTACAAAATAAACACAGCACCCAAGCTTTGGCTATGTCAGTGAATAAACAGAGAACACTGCCTGTTGCTCTCTGTCCTTCTCTGTCCTTCTCTGTCCTTCTCGCTCTTTCGCTCTCAACTCCCACACACACTCACAAAATAAATATTTATTTGTCTTTTCATACCATGTGGCCAGGTGTTAATTGACAATAAACCAATCAATCACCAACTGGACACATTCCACACCTTTTCAATTAAACTAACAATTAAACCCAATTAAACAGCAACCAAACACTGTGAGTAAGCCTGAGCAGGGTCGAATTTCTTATAGTTGTACCTTGACAGAGATTTCCCTTTGGAGAGCTATAGCAAGTTAACTTACAGGAGGGGAAGAACTTAGTGATGCACACTCTGAGCAAAATGGAATTTCAGTATAAAAATAACCATTAGGGATGGGCACGTATAATTGAACTAACAGCACGAACAAATTGTATTTATCTTTGGCTTTATGCAATGCATACAGAGGCAAGCGTGATGTCAGTAATTCTAAATGTGACCAGGGTAGTATGACTAGACTATAGGTCACAGCCAAATTTAATATACAACATGTGTTGTATGCTGTGTCAGATCTGAATTGACTAAAGGTGATTGTTAGGAAGTTAATAAGTTCCTAATGTTGCTGTTCCTGAGATTACTGTCAGAATAATTGAAATGCTTTGAAAAAAAAGAAATCTCTGGGGATCCACGACCATGGCACTCCATTTTTAAAAATCTTGTTATGTATAATCTCTCCCTTTTGAAAAAGTCATTATGCCACTGCCTGGAAGGGTTGACAAAAAGTTTGCTTTAAAACAATCTACATGGCTGGGAATGCATATATAAATATAATTGCCATCATACAGTATTATTTTTTTTTATATATTAATTGCTTTCTAGTGCCTGGATGTGGTGTAATTCATTTTTACCATCACAGAGTTGACTAAGAGCAGTGTGGTAAATTTCACAATAGGGTGTTTTTGTCAGCTGTTGAGTACATAAGTTTCATTGGAGGTGATCTAGAATTAATAGGCTATTAGGCTTGAGAGGATGCCCACAGCAGTGTTCTTCAGCTGGTCTAATCAAGCTTCTCTTTTAATGTCTGTTGCAAACAGCCTATAAAATATTCTTTAAATGTGTAATCTATCGCATAGTGTTATTGGTAGGATCTTTGTGATATAATTATTAATTGTAAAGTTTTTAATCAAATCTGATTTTTCTTTTTTTTTTTTTTATGTACGATAAAATGAATTACCTGTATGATACCTGTTTGGTAGCCATTGATATATGGACGACATATATTAGCAATTCTAACATTCGGTGACAGCCACAACACATTATGACCCCTGTTGGTGAGATGAGAACCTTTAACCATCTTTAAAAGCTCTTTAACCATGTATGCAGACATGCCTGGCTCTCTGCCATAATGGTTACTCTCACTCAAGGTGAGCGTGGTCAGCTCCATCCTGTTACACCAATAAGCTGCTTGTATCACCCCCTATTGCCAACTGATTGACATGATCCCAATCCCACATGCCGTCTATCCAAACAACCAGCACAGTACTGAGTCACAGGAAAACAACCCAGCAGTGGCATAATATAAAAGTAAACTAAATATTGTAGCAAGGGAAGCCTAACCTAATTATTATTAACATGCTGGTGCACCCCACCTACTGGCAATCATATTCCAGTGCAAGCTAAGCAAACTAGTCTCCTGACACACTACAATAAAATGCATTTACAATTATATGACTTCCGCCCCATTTCAATTTTTTAAAGCTCTCTAGATTTGCAGATGAAATCAAGAATCCATGTCTGACTGATTATTGTGTCAGTAGAAATGCTTGTTTTTCCAGTGTACAGTGTATCCCTTGAAAGCAATGTCATAATAGTACAGTTTGCCAATGATTGTGCTATGTTTACTTAAATAACTCTTCTGTTGTCATATTCTGTAGAGACCTGTAAAGTTGTTTATCCAACTGGTCTGTATTAGCTGTACAGTTGTTTCGCTTGAATCAACTACTGTTGCATTTTCAGCTCGAGAACTAAAGCATAATAAGAATTCCATATAAGAGATGTACTGTATGCTAAACACAGTGATTATGTTGGGAAATCCAGGCAGAATCTCAGACTATAGGTTTTCTCATAGCACCTAGTTGTAATAAAACCTGGTGGCAGAGGTGAATGAGAGCTGTCATTGTTGCCTTTATGGTCACAGTGCCTGCCAATCACTGCTATAGAATGTCATTTAAATAGCAGAGCACCAAAGGTGATTCGGATATGTTTTCTTCTACAGCGGTGGATTACCTTGTGTACCGTTACAGAGGAAAATGTTCCCCTGTAGTTGCAAAATAGATATCTTGAAACAAGGGAGTTTACATCGTAAACTTAGTTAGACCTGCTATAATGGGAATGTGTTATTAAATACAAGGGGACTAGTACCTCAGTCTGAGTGTCCAGTGTTAGGTTTTCTTATTCTGGATCGTTATGTGCTGTGTTCCACCTGATCTACATTGCTGATTAGTATAGAGCAGGTGGATAAAAGATCGCAGAATTACAGCAAGTCTGACTGAGCAGTTAGATACATCACTTCACAACAAGGGCTGCATTTAGCTGAAAGTAGGTAAACATGTGCCACACTTCACACATTTTTTCATGGAGGACTGCTTACTTAACAGAGTGGAGGCTGGCCGCGAACCGGGGACCCTGTGCACTGCAAACGACCGTCTAAACCACAATGCAAAAGAGCCGGGCTCATTGTGATAAGCATGGCATTGTTAATTGTTGTTCTGTTCTGTTCTGGAATACTACTGATATATTTCACAGTAATATTTTTCATCATACTGATAGCTCTGATCTTAGCAGTGGAAGGAATGCATGTTCCTGATACATTTCTGTCTGATAAATGTTACTAGCCATTTACTGCTTTTTGTGCTTTTGCAACAACTGCAGTTTTCTGACAGCTGGTATTCTCTGCAAACATCGTTGAAGCAGTGACATCTTCGAACGTGTTATTTTCTACCCATAATTATGTTGTGTTCCAATACTTTGTTTTCTCCGATACTTTTGTACTCTACCTTCATTTCAGACCAGTAATGTCGTCTCTCAAAGTAGGTTGGTCACCAGCACTTTCATTCAATCATGAACCTTTTTCCATTTGCCAAGATACTTCAAAGAATCACACTTTAATTCACACTGAAAGGTTTTTCCTTTTTTGTGTTTTACTTAAAGAGCAAATTGCTTTGCAGGCTAATTTAATGTTGTTAATGTTATTCTTTTCATGTTGCTTCAATAACGGGTTGTATTATTTTCAACTCTATATTATTGACTGCATTCCTGATAAACCTGACTAGTTCTTCATTCCAAATAAAAACTCATTTGACAGATGGAACTTGCTCTAGGATTACATCTGAATTGTGGATTAATAACGCTTTAAACTTATTTTTTTTAAAGTGACAAGGATGTGATGATGGAAAAAGAAAATTATATACAAAGTGAAGCTAAACGAAAAGATTACATAAGTTAGGTTGTAACTGAGAGCTCCCAAGAATAAGATGTTAATTCACTCATTACATACACAGTTGGAAACAAGAAATCTACTGAGTGGCATGACTGCTTAATCCAAAAGCCAGAGACAAGTGGTTTGTGGACAGAATATGGATTATATTTCTTAAGAATAATTTTGTGTCTGGTATCCTATTGGAAGAGCCATGTGGAAGTATAATCATGTATGCATTCCAGCTACCTTTGTCAAACAGATGCTTCAAAACCATCTCAATTGTTCTGTAAGAAAGTCAATAGTCAATACATGGTTAATAGCTTCCAGAGATTTAAAAGTATTATTGTTTTCTAATATGACTCTACAGAGTTTTTTTTTTTTATGACCAAGTAGTAATAAAATGTTGTAATGCATATGTGGGTTTCTGAATAGATATTTAGATGCTTAAGGCGTTCTTTTATTAAATGTAATTGTGGCAATATCACAATATGAAAGTGTAACTTGAAATGACCATTGTGTTATGGAAAAGGGTAGACTTTTTCAAGTTAATATATTGCTTCTAATAAAAACAGAAATGAATGTGCTGCTCAGGGTTTTACGAGGAGATTGTAAATTTTAAGTTGCAAATCCCATCATGCTGGCGCTGTTCGCATAGCTTAATAACTGCTGAAAAGGGAAAAAAAAAACATTGTTTTAACTCCACATGAGGTCTATATTTAAATTGACATAAAAAATGTGGCCTGTATCAAAAGTTGGCTTTTACTGACACGAATGTCATCATGTACAAATCAATAAAAGTATGCCCTGCCAAATTCACAAAACTTTGCTTCAGTGAATGTCTGTCTCATTTTTTTAAATACATATTTTACCTCTATACTTGAGGCAGGAGTCGGAACCCTTTCCTTCTCATTCTTGAGTAGATATGAAGTATTAAAACACGGGAAGCTGATATTTGAGCAAGGCGTTGCCATATAACTTATGTTTTAAGGAGAGACCAGTCTCAGGAAGATACCAGTCTCAGGAAGATTCATGAACAGAGAGCCCTGCAGTCAACAAGGGAAGGGTTTATCATGTTCCCTTGGCAACTTCTGATGTTACTTAGTAACCCCTTAAAATCATACTCCCAGCTTTGGCAACCTAAGATTCATGTTGTCGTTACCATTTCTTTACTCTTCAAAGCAAAGCTCGTAAATGTTTTTTTGGCTGTTACAATTTACCAGGGAAAGGCTTTTTGGTGTATCAGAGGATAGGTTTAAGCAAGTGAAAACCATTTGATATCTATCTAATGCAGTAATACTGGTCGAAATGTTCAGTAATATAGAAAATAAAGCATGTGTCTGTGGTGATTGTTGACTCCGGGTGTTATATGGAATGGAATACTAATTACTGTTACATATTGCAATTAAATTAATATAATCTTTTCATGGCTGAGGTATTTTTTTTTCCTTCAACCCTTTGGCACTTTTTGTGCTAGTAGAGATCATTCTTCATCATTGTTAAGGGTTTAGAAAGATATTGATATGTTACTTCTGGCAGACTGGAGAAAATGGTTTGAAAATAATTAACTATGGGACTGTTAGAGTTTTTTGGGCGGGGATGTCTCTTCTTGATATAGATTTAAACAAAATAATCAAAACAGCAACAAAAAAATTAATTTGAGCAACAGAATTGAAAAACAAAAAAAGTAATAATTATTTAAATGATCTATAACATAACAGGTACTGTATATTGTGTGTGACACATGTTGTTAATGGTTAAAGTATGATTTTAATATAGTATTGTTACAGTTGCGTATATCATTTGTGAGCATAAGTGTGTATATATATATATATATATATATATATATATATATATATATATATATATATATATATATATATATATACTGTTCAGCAGTATGAAAGACACGCTAGATAATTGTACATGTGGCTACAGTTAAGTGTCCTAGGCAAAGACAGTGTGTTAATGTTATTGTTCTTGTATATGAAGCGTTTCAATATTATAAAGCAAACTTAGAGGGCATCTACTGAAGGAAAATGGTCGCTCTAATCATTACCTGATTGACTGGTGTCTATTTAAATAATAAAACAGCGATGTTAGACTGTGTGACGGTAGATTGTATTGGCCAGGGTGTAGTTGGCAGCATCCATTCTTACTTTCTTATAAAAAATTATGTTGCTGCAGCTGTTGTTTTGAGACAAAATCTTTTATGAAGAAAACACATTTTATAACCATTCTATATGAGCCAATTATTATTCCATGATGTGAGAAAGATTTAGTTCTGTTGGATTGTAAAGTTGATTTAGAGGTGATCATAAGACTTATCCATTGTGGTCACACTGCACCACTCTGAGATTTATCAGTCTGTCCGTTTCATTTACTGATCCATTTTCTTCATTGAAACTTTGTGCTAATGCAAGAAGATGGTTAGAAGCGATAGCTTTTAAATTTATTTGTGCACGGTAATTGAGTAATACATTTTCTTTACATTGTTTTATTCTAGCTATAAAGTGCCATATAAAAACAGAACAAATGCTACTCTATGAAAGTTCTGTTTTAATATATGAAAATTAGCATCAGATTTTGTATTCGTGTCTTATGATTTATTTATAATTTGTAAAACTTTTATGACAGCAATGCTGTTTCACTGAGAGCTCTCCTGTTACACTGACTGTGACAATCTAAAACTCCTTTGAATGTTCTGCCTTTACAGTGTTTTCTATACATGTGTCTGGTCTAGCTGTCAAACTGTCTACACAAAGAGAGACACTTAGATTTTGTTTCAGCTATCCTGCTGATCAGACATCTACTGTGTGGAACATAAATAGTCTGCCATGCTATATATTAGAGGTGTTTCAGAAATGCAATCTGTCTTTCATATGCCATATCAAATATCACTAATTAGCTTTAGAAGTACTACTCAGGGAAATTTGCTGTAGTAACATCTTGAAAATGAAAAAAATAGATTGAGAGAAACAATCAGACGCATATCGATGTACCATATCCTGCAGACTGGTTTGGTACAAGCTAGTGTAACAGTGCTGTGTGATGCACTGCCATTATGGATTCTGCCCCCTGTCAATGAGCTGAGAAGAGGTTAAAGACTATAACTGAATGCAGATGAGCCCGGCTCTTTTGCATAGTGGTTAAGACACTCTTTTGGGATGTGCAGGGTCACTGGTTCTACCCCTGTTACATTGGCACTGTGATCTGGATCTCATAGATTTGCTGTAGCCTGTTACACGAGGCAAAGTAAATACACAAAATGATAATATTCATATGAATTAAATGTTAAATGGATGGGCCAAATTCAGTACTGCATCAGCTGATGTATTATTTTCCATGTACTATGTTACTGTGTTTAAAGTTGGCTCAGTGTAACTGCACTGCTTGAATGAAGAGGCTCCCCAAGTGTGCAGAGGTCAGGTAATCATTGAGTTCACTGGAGAAACAATCATTAATTGTACTTTTTCCAAAACTGAACAAACATCTATTGTAATTACCACGCTACATTTGTAGAGTAAAATAAGATCATTTCGTATTGACAAAGTAGGCCTGTTAAAAGCTTGACTGTATCCTCAATTGTTACTTTTTTCTTAACAATTTTAAAATGCCCCAAGATGCTTTGTGTCAAAAACACAGGACAGGGTGGTCCAGTATCCACACATCCAGGGGTGTTTGTTCAGTGCATGGTGAAACCAAGAGCCTTGAAACAGCCTAGGCCTGCAAATTCTGGACCGTATTTGAAGGCCCTGGAGGGTGTTATTGTGCTTATAAAATGACGTATTGTACAGTCTATAATTATATATGCAGCTCACAGATATATGTCATAATGGATAGGAACAGCTAGCTCACAGTGCACACAGTACTGCCACACCCACTTAACCTTCACCAACACTTGCAGCAGTGGGTGACTGCTGTCTGAATATAGAGCTTACAGTAATAATATGCCTGCCTACTTTGTTCCTTTTGTCACATAGTGAATAAAGTACCTAAGAACCATGGATCAGTTATTTACTGTAAGTTTGGATAAGATGGCAACATTGGCCAAACAAAAAGTGTCTGTGTATAAGATATTATTTTAATAGAAACAAATATTCAGTGTCGTTAATTGAAGTGGAAATAAAACAGCCCTATTCATCAAGAATGGCTTTTGAATGTTGTCCAAGGTTAGAAGTTTTTTTGGTCTTTACATTGTGTCTCTAACTATACAAAAATTAGACTAAAAAAAAAAGTCAGTTTCTAGTGTTTTTTTTTTTTTTTTTTATCTTACTGTATTTACACATGCGGTTGTATATTGTAATTAAAGGCTATTACAGTGTAGTTCAGACATTTTATATAAAGAGTTACCATTTTTTTTAAACAAGAAACAACCTCAAACCCTTGCTAAAACAGTAACAAAGCAAAAAAAAAAAAAAAAAAAACCTTCATCAAAACAGGCTTTAGAAATTGTGTAGTCCAAATTGGTCCCAGAAAATCATGTGAAATATAAAGTCTTGTGTTGTTAAATATATTCTGACCAGGACAGCTGCTGCCTGTAGTGCCAGCCAAATCATATATGAAGTAATAACAATGGCATTGTATAGGACAGACTGTGGTTAACTGTGGCAACTGAGATGTTTTCTTGGATGGTCAGAGATCAGCAGAAAAGCAAAACATTCCCCAGCACTTATTTTCTTAAACCACTTAGCATTGGCATTTTCTTAGCCTACTCATCTGATTCTGTTGCTTTGAACTTTAAAAGAGGACAGTAATATCAATATGCATTTACCGAGAATAGACACAAGGAATGGATGACTGGACTTATTTAATTGTGAATGAAGAAACTGACAATACAAATTCAGGGGAAAGCCTCATATTAACTAAGAAAGAATTGAGTGGGATTTTAACAGATTAGAAAAAACATGGGAGCTTTTCCACATAGCCCTGTCTTAATGGCACAACAGCATTTTGCAGGTTTTATCCTAAATATTAATGTGAGGATAAATTGGTCTCAAAAATAATTTTCCTTCTGTGGATACCTCAGAAAGCCACTGGAATAAAATATCTTTCAGTGTTTTGTTCTTGGTTGAAATCACATCATCAGATATATACTGCTTTTTATACGTTTGCCAATCTATAATATTACCCAGCTCCCCAGTGCTTTTTATATAATAAGGCAAATTAGTTTGATGTATTTTCAGCATAGGATTAAAGAATAGTTTCTATTTGATGTGTGCAGCTTGGCAGAATTCAGCATTGGCAGTTGTAAGGCAATTTTGGGCAGAAAAAACTGCAACTTGGGTAATACAGCCTGTGGCACCAATCCTGTCTCTGAGGTGTGTTTCGATCCAGACCTATTAGGGTGACGTCAGACAAGAAAGGAGTACACACTCACAGGCAGTACTGGCAGGTGAAACTGAGACGCTGCGGCGCTTGGTGTGTTTAATAAACAGACAGAAAATAAAATGCTGAGCAAAACAGAACACGGCACTTTGGGCCAAAATAAAGTGACAAACAAAACGAACAGACACTAAGAAACAGGGTGGATGAATGCCAACCACAAACAAGTACCGTGCTGGTGCTTCCAGCACTCATAGGAGTTATTTTCTTCACCTTTTTATTTCACTCGCTCCCATTCTTTCGCCCTGAACACACAACCCCGAGTGAGTGAAACAAGCATCTATATATAGTGTTGTGCCAGGATTCAATTACTAATTCATTATTCACTTGAATCCCAGCAAGTGAACTAATTTGTGCAACCCTGTGCTTACATACTATTAAATACTTTAAATACACGTGAAGTGATTGTGCAATCTCCATGCCTAAATACAACTATATATTTTAAATCACTCGTGCTACACAGACCCATTTATGTCCCGTGCACCAATACCTATACACCAAAATTAACACTCCACACGCAACATACAAGACAAAATCCACATGTGGTTCACATATGATTTTCTTTTCTCAATTTAAGCAAGATTTCTTCTTCCACCTGGCCAGCTATCAAACCTGCCCTGATAGTTTGCATTAAAGAGACCTCAACTCAGGCATAAATTAAACATATGATCTAATAGTCCAAAGGCAACAATGTTAGACACTTCCATCATCACTATAGGTTGAGAATGTAGGAGGGGAATGTGTGGTATTAAAAAAAGAATCTTATTCCTGGGACATAAATTCTGTTGCTGAAAAGCACTAGAATGGCTTGCAGTGTAGATGCTGAAGAAGCAGTCAGCAGAAATAAATTCCTTTTTAGGAACTAGGCAGGAGCCAGAAAAACACACATGCTCTGAATTCACAGTGTTTATACAACAGCTGTGGCTTACCTTTTTACCAAATAGCCTCAAAAAGGTGTAACAAAACATGACAAACAGTCAGGGATTCAATATACTAATATAACCCCATGAACACCTCAGATGTCTCAAATGTTCCTCTTTAGTCTTGCCAGCTCGGGTTTATTTATTTATTTATTTTTTTTTTCAATCAACTTCAGTAAGTCTTTTAAAAATTATATTACAGCAATTAACTATAATTTTTAACTTATAACCAAAGTAAAGCTCTCAGGTAAAATTTATTTAACAGCGCTCACATCTCTTGAGTTGTTTACAGTTGTGCAACTAATTAAAGGATTAGGGGTGGGTGGCCATTCATAGCACTTCATCCAATTAAAGGCTCCCATACCCGATAGTGAAGTATTCTATATATATTATATATATATATATATATATATATATATATATATATATAATCGTATATATATTATATATAATACAAACCCTACGTTCAATTACTCAAAAACCCTCTTTGTATTAACCAAAAATGTTTCGAAATTTTGCTGGGAACGTCATTTTTTTTAACAATTATTTTTATTCATTTTCCAATTTTCTCCCAATTTTTTTTGGAATGTCCAATTATTAATCAACCTGACTCACTGCTGCAACCCCTGAACTAACTCTGGAGAGATGAAGATGAGCACTAGCATCCTCTGAGACGAGTGCTGTCAGCCGTCCACTTATTTTGGGGGACCCACTCCCCCTTTCATATTTAAATCACCACAAAGCCATTAAGCTCTGAATCTGGTCTTCTAGTGTCATATTTCATTAGGAAAGTATACTAGTGAGTCACAAAAAAGTAACCAGGGAAAGTATCTGCTTTTCAATTTTTTTAATGAAATAAATAATAGTAGTAGTAGAGCTGATAAAATAGTGTTGTTACTATTTTAAACATTAGCTAGAGGACATTTTGAAAATAGCTCTGAAACAGAGTTTAAAGTTATATAGTGGGATATATCATAAGGCGTAAGTGGGGTCCCCCCCCCCCCCCCCCCCCCCCCCCCCCCCCCCCCAGACCCCCCAGACATTTTCACAGTTTGTTGTTACAACCTGAAATCTTGATGCATTTAAATGGGATTTTTTTTCCTTTGATTTACACAACCTACTCAACACTTTGAAGAGGCAAGAGAATTTTTATTGTGAAACAACAATTATTGAAAAAAAAAAAAAACTGAAATGTCTTGGTTAGATAAGCATTCACCCCTCCTGAGTCAATACTTGGTAGAACCACCTTTGGCAGCAATTACAGCTGTGAGTCTTTTGGGGTAAGTCTCTGCCAGTTTTGCACATTTGGATCATGCAGTATTTGCCCATTCTTCTTGGCAAAATTGTTCAAGCTCTGTCAAGTTGATTGGGGATCGTTGGTGGACAGCAATCTTCAATCCTTGCCACAGATTCTCAATTGGATTCAAGTCCGGGCTTTGACTGGGCCACTCTAGGACATTCACTTTCTTTTTCTTAAGCCACTCCAGTGTCACTTTGGCTGTGTGCTTGGGGTCATTGTCCTGCTGAATGGTGAGTCCCAGTATTAGGTCTTTTGCAGATTGAAGCAGGTTTTCCTCAAGAATTTGCCTGTATTTAGCTCCATCCATTTTGTCCTCTACCCTGACAAGCTTCCCAGTCCCTGCAGATGAAAAGCATCCCCACAGCATGATGCTGCCACCACCATGCTTCACAGTAGGGATGGTGTTACCTGGGTGACGTGCTGTGTAGGGTTTGCGCCAGACATAACGCTTTGCATTTAGGCCAAATAGTTCAATTTTTGTTTCATCGGACCGCAGAATCTTTGGCCACATCTTTTCAGAGTATAACACATGCCTTTTTGCAAATTCCAAGCGGGATTTTACATGGGTTTTTTCAGAATTGGCTTCCTTCTTGACACTTCCATACAGGCCATTTGTGGAGTACCTCAGCTATTGTTGACACATGGACAGTTTCTCCCATCTCAGCCATGGAACACTGTAGGTCTTTCAGAGTTGTCATTGGCCTCTTTGTGGCTTCTCTGACCAATGCCCTTCTTACCCAGCTGCTCGGTTTGGGAGGACAGCCTGCTCTAAGCAGATTCTGGGTGGTGCCGTATACCTTCCACTTCTTAATGATCGACTTGACTGTGCTCCAAGGGATATTCAATGCCTTTAATACCTAATGCCTTTTTTTTATACCCCTCCTCTTATCTGTGCCTTTCCACAACTTTATCCCAGAGATTTTTTGAAAGCTCCTTGGTCTTCATGATAGTATATTTGCTTTGAATGCACTACCCAACTGTGGGACCTTACTAGAGACAGGTGTATTTAATCTCAAGTCATGTGAACCACTTGTATTGAACACAGATGGACTCCATTTAACTTATTGTGTGAATTCTGAAGGCAGTTGGTTGCACCTGAGCTTGTTTAGGAGTGTCATAGCAAAGGTGGTGAATACTTATCTAATGAAGACTTTTCAGGTTTTTATTTTTAATTGATTTGTTTTTTCACCCCACTCACCCATTTTTTTCACACATTGAAAGTCTTGAGTAGGTTCTGTAAATTAAAGGGAAAAAAAATCCAATTTAAATGCATCAAGATTTCAGGTTGTAACACAGCAAACTGTGAAAACGTCCAAGGGGGGAGGGTGAATTCTTATAGGCACTGTAAGTGTAAAAAGTTGTCAAGGTGTTAACAATGGAAAGAGAAATGACAGGTACATTATTTAAACAGTTGTAGCAACACGTGGGGGCGTATAGCGCTATATTTTTTGGAACCCCACTTACTCTTTAAGGCTCTGCCCAGATAGAAAAAAAGTACATTGCACAATGTTAACAGGGGCAGTAGGGCAGAAACGGTCCCATTTAGCCTTGTAAGTCAGGGATTTATTGAAAACTACAAAGGGTCTCACTCTAAATTTGTATTTAAAAAATAAAAAAAAAGTAGATTGGATCTACAATCCTACAGGGATGAGAATTATTATATATTTTTTTTTTAATAATTAACTGAATAAGCTGTTTCACTTTTGAAAGCTATTGATATTTCAAAATTAGAACTAAACAGCACGGGATGCTTTTTGAAGGGATTCTAACCTGCATCTGGGTTGATTTTAATTGAAAAATAACAGTTCATTATTCCGCTGAGAAAAAGTGGAGCAAACATTGTAAAACAGGAAGAGGCTGGACGCAAACCGACGACCCTGTACATCGCAAAAAGTGTCTAAACCACTAGACGAAAGAGCCAGGCTTGTCTGCATTAGTGATTTTACAACTTTTAACCTCATCTCATCTCATTAACAGGGGACTGGACAGAATCTGTAAGGGTATTGTATCCCACAACACTGCCCGTTACTATTGCACTGGATCAAAAGTGTAGTTAATCTGTTCCTTCTTAACAGAACTGTAAAACCGTGGTTGCCCACTTATTAATCTTTAAGTTAATCATTGCAAGTATGCTACAGTGTGTGTGCACAAACCCTTGGAAAAGTGCCAATCTAACACTGGAACAATGTGTCGCACCCAGGAGTGCATTTGGCAATACTGTAGCTGAACCCAAATACAGAATCCAAGCCAAGGTTGAAAGAGTATTAGATTTTCAGGAATGTGGTCTGAAGGTCTACTGGATCAGGACCAACTGCTTTAGTTTATCACTCTCTTATTGTTATAGGGCTGTTTATGAGCTTACCTAGTGAATTCTCTACTAGTCAATGAATAATTATTCTGTTCTCTGTATTAACATTAATTAGCAAATTCATCTCCACTACTATCTCATGGGATGGGTTTTGTCAAGGTTGGGTTATTAGGGAATTTAATTAATTTGTCAGCAAATTGGATTTTTCATTAGGTGTCCTTGGTTTTACGTGTTGAGCTTGTACTAGAATTCTCCAGTGCAGAACCATGAAATGTTAATGGAATGTTATTGGAGGTGACACGCATAGCAATGCTTTATAGTTGTAACAAAAGAAACAGTTTGTCTCAAGGTTAGGGTTATCATTTTGAAAAACAGGTGTTTGGTAATTGGATCGTTGTTTTTAGTTTTGTATAGTACTCTGTTTTAACTGCAGACTAATACGTTGCTACTTCAGGTAGCTATGGCTGTCATCAATGCTATCAAAATGCAGATTGTATTTTGTTTCCCTGGAATCTTCTCCTTTGAGTTCTGTTGAAATTCTTATTATACACAGAAACCCAACAGTACCATATAATTGCGCAAATAAGTGCATACTCAAACTATATATAGCATTACTTTATATATCATATATTAATATATATCTATATATATATATATATATATATATATTATATAATATATATAGCATATGTGGTAACACACACACACACACACACACACACACACACACACACACACACACACACACACACACACACACACACAGTGCCTTGCAAAAGTATTCAGACCCCTGACCAGTTCTCTCATATTACTGAATTACAAATTCTGAATACATTGAAATTTCGTTCTGTTTGATATTTTATTTTTAAACACTGAAACACAAGATCAATTATTGTAAGGTGACATTGGTTTTATGTTGGGAAATATTTTTAAGAAAAATAAAAAACTGAAATATCTTGCTTGCATAAGTATTCAACCCCTGTGCTGTGGAAGCTCCCAGTTTGCACCGATGAAAGAAATTGCCCTAACGAGGACACAGTTACCTTACCATGGGCCTCCACCTGTGAACCATGAAAGTTACTGTTACATTTTCTGGATGAAAACCCCACTTTTGAAGGATCATTGGCAAGGCTGTGAATCTGAAGGAAAATGAAGACCAAAGAGCATTCTACAGAAGTTAGAGATAAAGTAATACAAATGCATAGATTAGGGAAATGGTACAAAATAATATCCAAGTGTTTGGATATCCCAGTGAGCACAGTTGGATCAATAATCAGGAAGAGGGAGCAGTATCACATCACCCAGGCACTGCCAAGAAAAGGCCGTCCCTCAAAACTCAGTGCTCAAACAAGAAGGAGACTTGTGAGAGAAGCCACAGAGAGGCCAACAATCACTTTGAAGGAGCTACAGAGTTCAGTGGCTGGGAGTGGAGTAATGGTGCACCAGTCAACCATATCAAGAGCTCTGCATAACAATGGCCTGTATGGGAGGTTGGCAAGAAAGAAGCCGTTACTCAAAAAGTACCATCTGAAAGCACGTCTGGTGTTTGCCAGAAAGCATGAGAGTGACCCAGCTGCGATGTGGGAAAAGGTTTTGTGGCCAGATGAGACAAAGATAGAGCTTTTTGGCCAAAACTGAAAGTGCTATGTGTGGCGCAAACATAACACTGCCCATGCCTCAAGACACACCATCCCTACAGTGAAGTATGGTGGTGGCAGCATCATGCTGTGGGGATGCTTCTCATCAGCAGGGACTGGGCATCTTGTTACAATTGAAGGAAGAATGGATGGAGCAAAATACAGGAAAATACTGCAAGAGAATCTGCTTCAGTCTGCTAAAAAACTGAAGCTTGGGAGGAAATTCACCTTTCAGCAGTACAATGATCCCAAGCACAAGGCCAAAGCAACATTGGAGTGGCTCAAGAACAAAAAGGTGAATGTCCTACAGTGGCCCAGTCAAAGTCCTGATCTCAATCCCATTGAGAATCTGTGGCACTATTTGAAAATTGCAGTCCACAAGTGTCGTCCAACCAACCTGAACAACCTGGAGCAAATCTGCCAAGAAGAGTGGGCCAAAATCACTCCGACACAGTGTGCACAGCTGGTACATACTTACCTCAAAAGACTTAAAGCTGTTATTGCAGCGAAAGGTGGCTCTATCAAATATTAATGTGTGGGGGTTGAATACTTATAAGAACATAAGAACATAAGAAAGTTTACAAACGAGAGGAGGCCATTCGGCCCATCTTGCTCGTTTGGTTGTTAGTAGCTTATTGATCCCAAAATCTCATCAAGCAGCTTCTTGAAGGATCCCAGGGTGTCAGCTTCAACAACATTACTGGGGAGTTGATTCCATACAAGCTAGATATTTCAATTTTTTCTTTTTCTTAAAAATATTTCCAAACATAAAACCAGTGTCACCTTACAATAATTGATTTTGAGTTTAAGTGTTTTAAAATAAAATATCGAACAGAACGAAATTTCAATGTACCATTTGTAATTCAGTAATATGAGAGAATTGGTCAGGGGTCTGAATATTTTTGCAAGGCACTGTGTGTGTATATATATATATATATATATATATATATATATATATATATATATATATATATATATATATATATATATATATATATATATATAATACAGTGTAGAATATAAACCACAGATGCTGTTCAGAATATTAGAGATGTGGATGGGCAAACCAGTCTTTGTGTTGACATACTGTAGACTTGTAAGAATTCAAACATGTTTACTATACAGAAAAGAGACATCAGCAAAAACAAGCCAAGCATGTACTGCACTACACAATATGTGTAACTACAGTCATGTTATGCTTTGATTGGAGAGTATGTAAACCAAACTAATTATTTTTGGAGTTAGTTATTTTTACATTCCACTTACATTACTGAAAGGTAAAAGCAGTATGTCTATCCAGTACCGCCACAGTGGCAGTGATAGCTAGAGGTTTGAGTCACTCGTGTTAAAGGAAGAGATTCATCACTCGTTATCAAATGAGCATGAGAAAGCACCTCACCCTAACTGCTCTGTGGGAGATGACTTGTCATTGGAATAAGAGACAAAAGAAACAGAGATCCACAAACATTCAGCAGTCTAGGAATTTAGCTACAGACAACTTGGGCTGAAAGTAAGCCAACATGTTGACTACACCTGTTTCAGCTAGTCAGAATCCTTCTGGAGTCAATGTTTTTTTATGTTTGGACTTTCAAAGGAAATCATGTGGGAGCCCTTCTGACTGTATCATGTTTTATATTAGGGGCACTAATGAGTGTAATTATAACTTTACATTAGCTCAATTCCCATTAACATCTAAATGTTGCAGTTGTATATATTGTTCCAAAGTGATTGGTCAAATAATAATTTATGTGTTCTCTCACATAAAAGTAATCTATTTTATGCATATGCAAATATGTACAATAAGCACAATTTCATAAGAATATTTAGAAGGATTTACATGCCTTTGCATGACACTATAGACCTTAATTTTCAACTGCTTGAAAAAAACGAAATCTTCAAACACAGATGTGTAAATTGAATGGAATTAAATACATTGAAATATAACCTTAACTACTTGGGAAGTCGCTTGTATTGCTGCAAGAAATTCTACATTTTCTTACTAAAGTTTATTAGGTTTTGTTTTGTATATTTTTTTGGCTGTAAAATTACAATAAAACATTATTAAAGCTATTTAGGTTGAGACAAATGAACTTGCATAGCTATGTAGGTTGCTAGCTGTTTAAATACAGATCTGTCCATCACAGACAGCTCATATGTGTTGATGCTAGTGTTTTTAATAAAAAATAAACTTGGCACAGTAAACATCTTGACAGTCTTGCTTATTGAAAGCTGTTGGCTTATACAGTTAGTAGAATTTACCCAGAATCTAGAACGATGCAAGTTCAATACTGTTAAAATAGACAACACTGCATCTTTAATAAGAAGTTCAATAAAATCCAAGTCGGTGCTAACAAACTCTTGTTCTTAAAAATCTTTGAATATATGCATTTTTTTTCATTTGTCTTTTTTATGAATTAGATCTGGTTAAGGTTGCAGTGGAAACATCCTTATGTAAGTGTAAATGAACAAGGGTACATGTAATCGGTTTCTTCTCTTTTTAATATTTGGAACAAGAGAAAATGAATTCAATTGCAACCTTAATCATGTAAAATGTATTGCATGATTGCATTCTAGGGCTGATTGTGATAGGTTGCATACTGTAGTTGTTTGCACAGGTCTTTATTCAGACCACAGATTCAGCATGTCACTGCTTTGATACTATTTTGTACATAACACATGAACATTCACTTTGTTTCCCTTAAACAACATTCACTTGTTTCTAACTCTGTTCTTAGTCCCATGTCTTGGCTGAGAATTAAACATTTTAATGAATTGCCCCTTTAAAGCCCTCTTATGAATCATTTACACAGGAAAAGCAGAGAGCATTCTTCTACTGTACATGGACAGCAATTCCAAATTCCTCATTCATTCAATAATTAGTAAGCTCCCCCACGAGGGCTAGAAAAGTAGCAATTACAAAGAATAAACATGATGATTACTTTGAATAAGAGATGGATTGTTTCAAAATCAGAGGAAGTAAGGTTTCTATAATGACATCAAACAGAAGCCTGTCACTGAACTGGTTTTACACTTGACATAGTTTTATGGGTAGTTTCTCCTTAATAACCTATTGAAAATATGCAAAATGTTTGCTTTACAGCACAGCAGGGTCATTTAATAAAACATGTGTTATACTGTTTAGGCCTTGTGAATAACAGTTTGTGCAGTCAAGACTTGTGTACAGTTGAGTACCAAAAATCATTCCCTTAATGTTTTGGGGCAAGTTAATCAAATGATGAAGCAGTTTTATGAGTTTTAGGTCAGGAGTGCTGTTACCACTGCTGTTACCATCATAAAATATGAATACACCCACCCCTCATTATATCGCCCCTCGCTATACGGATTCGGATATATCGCGGTCCTGGAGTTGGCTCCCCATTTTTACAGTGTAACTGTGCATGCCTTAGCTGCACAATACATAGACAATTTCACTTAGAATTACTGTTCATTTTATTTTGTACTGCACATCACAAATTAAAATATACAGAACAATTAAAAACAAAACATTACTATCGTGCTGTTATCATACACACACATACATTGCACAATAACACAAAGCAAATTAAATATATGCTTGCTGAAGCGGTTTTTATTTTAGCCAGAAAGGTGTTCACTTGTGGCAGAAATGCACCAGCAAAAGTCACAGGGCAGTGACGCCAGCTCCCTAGCAACAAGCCTCCTATGTTGAAAGAATAGATTCTTTCAGTGCAGTTTGTGCATTTGGGAATGGTGAGGAAGACTCATGAAATTAATTTGGAGACTTAAGTTGCTGAGAAGCAATTACCCTCCACAGTGCGAATTAAAAGGGTGTGCTGGATTTATACTGGACCCTGACGTCCCCGATAAATCAAGGGTGTGATTGTACAGTATTTGTTAGCCTATTTGTTTTTCTATGGGTCTCTCGCTATATCACGGCCCTCGATATATAGCAGATTTATATTGGACCCCGACACCCACAATATATATCGTGTGGGTAGTATATCATATTCCAATTAAATAACTGGGATTTTCTACCTTTCCCAAAGGATATTTTAGATGCATACAGATAAACCGTAATTAAAAAAATAAATAAATTTTAAAAATCCAAAAAGCCTGCTCTTTTTATCAAACTCTGAAAGAAACATCCACTTTATACTTTGATGTGATGCTTCAGAGCTTCTTGAAGTAGAACGGGCGAAAGGGAATTTTCACTCATCCTCTGTGGAGCAAGTCGATGCTAAATGAAAAAGAAGCTGTTTCTGAAATGCAATTTGCCTTTCGGCTTTATGACAATCAGTTTTTTTTAATGCACATACTGTATGAAAAGCAGATCTGTCCATCCCAGACTGATTTAATAATGCCGAATATAAAGGCAGTAGTTTGAAAATAGGCTGCGTGTTGGTTGGTTAAAAGCTACTCCTCTCAAAAGTTGTTTAGCTTCCCGTCAAGCTAAATTGTACCAGGGACTAGCACTGTTTCCACAGTTCTTTCTTCAGTTAAATCCAGGCAAAACAAATAAAGCAAGATTGGTTTCGAGTGTCTGCTGCTTTGCTCACACAGAACCAGTCTTTTACATGCATTCCCTAGAAATCAGTGGGGCAAGCCAATAATATGCTGGCACTGACATTTAGATTAACAATGGACCCTTATTCCTGGCAGTAGAGTTCTCGGAGAGCTTGTAAAGGTTTTTTTTTTTTTTTTTAACTGTGAAAAAATCCATATTTGATGAAAGAAATTAATGTCCCTGTAACATTTTTATACAGTTCTGCAGCTTGTAAAACCCAAATGTACTGTATATTAGTTGAGCACGCACAACGGTAACTGATCCATAACTCACAGGTTCTGAACTTCATAAACATGCCGCCTTTGCAATTAAGAAACAGGGAATGTTGGGTACTACTTCTGTTTGTGTGTGTGGATGTGTTTCCATTACCAGGGTAACCTGGACAAGGTTTTATAAGAGGACACGATGAGACCCAGGATGGAGTTGCTTTCCAATTTTTCACCTGCCATATAACACCATTAGTTGTCTGACTGAGCCAAGGACGACCTGTGCTTTACAACAGAACAATTACAGGGCTGCTATGTTTCATCTGAGAAACATATTCAAAGGTTTCTTTGTTGTTGTAGTCCCTTTTTATATTGTACAGCCTGTATTTATTCAGTTGTGTAATGTGCTGGCCTGTCAGCTATTATGAATTGAATTGAGCAGTGCTGCAATTTAATGATTAGGAACGCAATCTATTCTGCTGCTGAAAAAGACCAAGAGTGTCTACTTGCTTTAATCCCTTTTCATCCGGCTTTACACATTTATCTGATTATTCAAAATGGTAAATAGGCTCTTTAGATCAAACTGCCCCACATGTATCTCCTCTTGTGTTTCTTTAATTATCAAGAGCATTATTAGCTATGCTGGCGGCATAAACTTGAATTTAAATTAGGTCACCTGTATGCAGGTGTGGTTCTAATCCTGCTCGCACCAAGTGAGGATTCATAATGAGCTCTGCATTGGTCTTTGGGGTTAGGGGAGAAAAGGAGCGTCTCAGCTCCTATTGGTCAGGCACGGTGTTCACTCATCCTACCACAAGGAGATTGGCTTGATAACGGAAATAGATGTTGTCCATTGATCTTCAGTCCTTCTTAAGTGGGTTGCAATGAGTAGACATTCAAATTGGGGATTTCAATTTGGTTTGAAAAACGGGGGTAAGATGTATTTAAAAAAAAAAGTTTGCCATAGCTTTGTTAGATAAAGAGCCCAATGTTAGTGATCTAAAGCATCTGTATTTAGGTTTGCCACCGTTCACATCAGTGTCCTGTTCTGGAAGAATTGATTTTGCAGTACAGGACATAGACTTTTCTCTATGAAGCAACAAGCAGATATCAGGCCTGAAAGCTCATGATTCATAAAGGAGGTATCTTTATTGGATACTGCCTAATAATCTGATCTGCTGTGAAAGGAGACAAGAGCAGCTGTGGGTCGGTCCACTGACACCTGCTTGCACATTTTGCTACAGCAGTCTGATCTGCTTTAACCCTGTGTGGGTCAACTTGCAGCCCTGTTTTCCACCACACCAACCATGGATCACCACATTTCATCATGGAGGAGGAGAACCCCCTAGCCAGCATACATTGGATAGTTTATTGGTTCCTGATTCTAGAGGAATCACTAACCACCTTATTTCAACCAGGACACACATTGTTTATGAGCTCATAAAACACCACTCCCACTCTGAAACTGTGACAGTGGTAGAATTCTATGTCTGCAGTCTTAGTGGCCATAAAAAACTGAATTTGCAGTTTGCTGCTGGTCACTGGTGAAGTAAAATGCTACATTGTAACTCCTTGTCATGAATTGTACAGCAAGATACAATGTGTTCCATTTGCTCTCAGGTGTTCCAGGATTTGCCACCTTTAACAAAACTTCAGCTTCCTCTTTTAGAAGTTTAATTACCAGTCTGTGCACATGTCTTACGAAGATAAAACTGCACAAGATAACTAAAGAAATGAAGCATAGTGCGTTTATTTTACAGTGCTCAGACTCAAGTGCATTTTGTTGAGGTTCTTTACAGTGCAGGTGAGTAGTATGTAGTAAAAGTATTACCTTAGGCACACAGCCCATCCACATGCCCTCAGCAGTGTCTTACTGCTGTATAAGATCTGGATGCCAGTCTTTTTTCAAACAAAGATACCTGCAGTATGGTGCACAAAGAACCGTGTCTTCAGTGCTGCAGTAGATTGTTGTTTATTAAGCAAAGGGTACAATAAAGAATTAGATCACAAAACCAAATCCTTCAAATGAATGCAAACTCAATTGGAAATGAAAACAGAAAAATAAATTATGAAACTGAGCAGGGTGCCAGGAGTTATAAAAAAATAATATATACGTAGCCTCTCATGCAGAACTGGCAGACGCAGTCCGAAGTCACAAGTAATACATTCTGAACCATATAATACTGAAATTGGGTGAGAAAATATTGAAATGTAAAGAAGTGACTCCTAACAGTAGGAAAGGGTAATATTTTTTAATGACAAGTCTCTCACTCTCCCTTCTCTTTTATTGTAATGGTTCAGAAGCACTGTATGCTGCTACCAGAGACCATTTATATTTATCTTGGAAAAATGGTATTGACTTGTTAAGGGGCTTTCCACTGTTATTTATTACAGATAGGGTGCATGCACTTCTATCAAGTGGTTTTATGAACCCATTTTATACCTACTGGTTTGTATATATTATACAGTACCAAATCTTTGCTGTAGCCCAGACAGAGATGTTAGATATACAATAGTGCCACCAATTAATTGCACACCCTGTTTACAGGCCTTTTTTCTGCTTTAGTGATAAAATCTGTATGGGGAGGGGGGTTGTTAGAGCTGATAAGATGTTCATGATATGTGTATATGATATGTGAACACCCGCAATTCAGTATCAAGTGAAATCTAGCTGATTTTTTTTTTTCTATTAACACCACAACCATGTAGCATGGAGCACATATTTATTTTGGAATCAATTAATATACTTTCAATTGTCGCTTTGTGGTGCTTTTACTGGATTGTTTTTATTTGTATTCAGTATCGGAACTACACCTGATGAATATGGGAACACTGCCAAAGGGCACACTCGCTACTGTTTGTCATCTCTATAAGGCTGGCTGATATTGTCACAGAGATTTTCAAATGAAGGTGTAATCTGCACACTGCCTAATAGGATCTCTTTAGACTTACAACTCTTAATAGCTGTATGACAAAGTGACAAAAAAAAAAGACTTTGAATGTATGTAAAACAAAAAGATCAACACACAACAGTACACTTCTGATATTGCCATTTGAGAAGCCTGTCTGGGAGTTGGTAACGCAATTTTGCCCTAATGACACAGTCGCGACGGCAAAATCCGACAAGGTACCTAATGAAACAAGAACCCCATTGTGAAGTGTCAATCTCCACAACCTACTCTTTCTGTATTTATGCCTTTAGTGAAATGGCATTGCTAGCCTCAAAGATGGTCTTTAGACATACTGTAATGCTGGTTAATTGGCATTAAGTTCCTCCTTGTGTGCTGAGTGTGTTTATTCTCCATTGTTCATTCTCCAGTCATTTAGATCTGCAAGAAAGGTTTAGCCTTTATTTCTTTTTTGAAATCCTAATATATATCATGATATTTCAATTTGATGGTAAATAGTAATGTGGCCCATATCATGTTTATAAACCATTTATTTGCTGTACACTTTCTAAAGTATATTATGTAAAACATGCCCCACTCAATCTACAATACGGCAAAAGAAAAACTCAACTGAACCTGATCCCTTTATATAGCTTATAAAGCTATATGATCTTAAAGGATGCTGGCTGCATTGGTCGATCTGTAAGCAGCTTTTGAGATGTATAATTGCTTTTACACTTACTGTGTATGTCGTGCTGTTAACTTTCAGCACCTCAATCCATTTTGTATCTGCTGTTTAGTCAAACCATCTGAGCTATCTGATCCAACAGTATCCAATAATGCTTGCAAATAATTCATATCCTCTCAGTTTGAACCTTACTTCCTTACAATACATCAAAATGGTCTTTTGTTTCTTGAAAGCCTTTGAAATCTGGTATAGTGTGAGAGAGACAAAGAGTTATGAAAAGATCAAATGCTGTTTTTTTTTTTTCTTTTCATAGTTGCCTGGGCTTGGACGATCAATAGTGTCGTCCTATCTCAAATAATGGCTTCAAATTGATTACACATCCTTCTACTTCTCTATATGAGGAGGGAAATAATACATTGACAAATTGTGCTCTTTTTATATTGATTCGCACCAACCTTGAGGTGCAGTAATTTGGGTCTAGGAAATGTGGATTACTGAGAGATGCAGAACAAACTGTCCTTGCTCTGCTTAAATGTCACTGAAGATACTGTACTCGGCTCAAGCCTTTAACACATTCATATGAAGGGGAGGAGTGTGGATTTAACAAGAACAACCTAGTATTGTTTCTGTCTTGAAATATCTCTTCCCCCTCAGATGTCTTTGCTCAGATGTCATACCCACAATATGATTTGTCAGTGTGAAGATAATGACATGGGAGTGTTCTGGTAATCCAGTATCTGATTTACATCATGTAGGTTTCCCAGTGTATCCCTTGTAATTCTACGCTTAATCTGTTAAAAAAGGGGGATGTTCAGTGTCTCCTTTTGGGCTTTTCCATCACTGCAATGTTTCTCCACCGTATTTGCAAAAGGATGGTGGAGAGTTCTTAATGATATTTCCGACTATGAAAGCTCTCATTTAAACTGAATTGTATTCTTATATGTTCATATAATGTATTTCTTACTAGAAAGACTTGTATGTATGTAATACACCAATTAGGAATCAGCATGTATCATGGCCATATTTTAGCTGGGCTATATATGCACCTGTGGCAAAGCACCCAGCCCCTGGGCTATTTATTTGTGTTGTATGTTACGTGTAGTGTGTTAATGTTGGTGTAGTCATTGGTACACAGGATAAAAATGGGTCTGTGTAAGAACATAAGATCATAAGAAAGTTTACAAATGAGAGGAGGCCATTCGGCCCATCTTGCTCGTTTGGTTCTTAGTAGCTTATTGATCCCAAAATCTCATCAAGCAGCTTCTTGAAGGATCCCAGGGTGTCAGCTTCATCAACATTACTGGGGAGTTGATTCCAGACCCTCACAATTCTCTGTGTAAAAAAGTGTCTCCTATTTTCTGTTCTGAATGCCCCTTTGTCTAAACTCCATTTGTGACCCCTGGTCCTTGTTTCTTTTTTCAGGCTGAAGAAGTCCCTTGGGTCAACACTGTCAATACCTTTTAGAATTTTGAATGCTTGAATGAGGTCGCCACGTAGTCTTCTTTGTTCAAGACTGAACAGATTCAATTATTTTAGCCTGTCTGCATATGACATGCCTTTTAAGCCCAGAATAATTCTGGTCGCTCTTCTTTGCACTCTTTCTAGAACAGCAATATCTTTTTTATAGCGAGGTGACCAGAACTGCACACAATATTCAAGATGAGGTCTTACTAGTGCATTGTACAGTTTTAACATTACTTCCCTTGATTTAAATTCAACACTTTTCACAATGTATCCGAGCATCTTGTTAGCCTTTTTTATAGCTTCCCCACATTGTCTAGATGAAGACATTTCTGAGTCAACAAAAACTCCTAGGTCTTTTTCATAGATTCCTTCTCCAATTTCAGTATCTCCCATATGATATTTATAATGTACATTTTTATTTCCTGCGTGCAGTACCTTACACTTTTCTCTATTAAATGTCATTTGCCATGTGTCTGCCCAGTTCTGAATCTTGTCTAGATCATTTTGAATGACCTTTGCTGCTGCAACAGTGTTTGCCACTCCTCCTACTTTTGTGTCATCTGCAAATTTAACAAGTTTGCTTACTATACCAGAATCTAAATCATTCATGTAGATTAGGAATAGCAGAGGACCTAGTACTGGACCCTGTGGTACACCGTTGGTTACCACACTCCATTCTGAGGTTTTTCCTCTAATCAGTACTTTCTGTTTTCTACATGTTAACCACTCCCTAATCCATGTACATGTGTTTCCTTGAATCCCAACTGCGTTCAGTTTGAGAATTAATCTTTTGTGCGGGACTTTGTCAAAAGCTTTCTGGAAATCTAAATAAACCATGTCATATGCTTTGCAATTATCCATTATCGATGTTGCATCCTCAAAAAACTCAAGTAAGTTAGTTAGACACGATCTCCCTTTCCTAAAACCATGTTGACTGTCTCCCAGGACCCTGTTACCATATAGGTAATTTTCCATTTTGGATCTTATTATAGTTTCCATAAGTTTGCATATAATAGAAGTCAGGCTTACTGGTCCGTAGTTACCTGGTTCAGTTTTGTTTCCCTTTTTGTGGATCGGTATTACGTTTGCAATTTTCCAGTCTGTTGGTACCACCCCTGTGTCAAGAGACTGCTGCATGATCTTGGTTAGCAGTTTGTAAATTACTTCTTTCATTTCTTTGAGTACTACTGGGAGGATCTCATCCGGCCCAGGGGATTTGTTTATTTTAAGAGCACTCCACGAGTGTTTAAAATGTATATTTGTTTTTAGGCACGAGGATTGCACAGCACTTCACGTGCAGGTAAAATGTAATAATATGTGAGCACAGGGACTTGCACTTATATTAATTCACGTGCAGTTGTACTGAGACTCCAATTGAATGATTGATTAGCAATCGAGTCTCGGTACAGCTGCATAAAAGCAGCATGTTTTCACTCACTCGGGGTTGTGTGTTTGGTGAGTGGAGAACGGGTGTGGAGAAGGAGAAAGTAAAACCTAAAGTAAATAATTGATTTAAACTCACTGTGTTTGTCTGTTCGTCCACTCGTTTGTCTGTCTGTTTAGTGTCAGTGCATTTTGTTTGTCTGTTCGTTTTGGCTACTGTGCCGTTTTATTTTACAAAGTGTTTTTCGTTTGTTCAACCTTTTATTTTCTGTTTATTGATTAAACTGCGCAAAAGCTCAATTCACATTTCACCTGGCAGTAATGAGTGTTTCTTTCGGGTCTGACATCACCATACATGCCATCCTGTTATAGCACCCCAAAGCAAAAAACTAGAACGTATTGACTGCAACAAGAAACCGTTTTCACGCAACAAGTTTAGCAAACAAAAATTGTAAGACAGATCTCGTGTGGGGCCTTACCATTATTTTTTGTAGCAGCTGATCACAGTGGTACATTATAATGTTGTTAAGCTTAATTATCACATGGCAACAAATATGATTTTGTTACATTTGTTAATCTTGATTCTTTTTTTAATTGTAATTATTTTGACATGTGATTTTTCATGCTTGACGCTAGTGTACATTTTGTAGTAACAGACTTTAATGCATTTCCAGCAACTTTCACAAAAGAGAATTGTTCAAATGGAGAGCACAGTTTGTTTTTTTTAATAATGATCTGATTTTCTTGTTTTCTTATGGCTGTGAAGGTTTTTACTGCTATAGAAGTGATTGTTGAGAAAGAAATCAATCAGCATTTTGTTACATTGTTGTGTCACTGAAGGATAAAACATCACAAGTATTTTCATATATTATAGACCAGTCCAATCTAAAGGCTTTATACAGAGGTTTGCGAGAGATGGAAAAACTGATAGATAGATTAGTAGGTAGTTAGATAAGCAATTGCTTAACTCTTTTATTCTTGTAGTTGCCCACCGAGTCATCTAATTTACATTTAAAAAAAAAAAAAAACTGTTGTGGAGATTTTGAAATGACTACGTTTTGAGTCTGGGCCAAATAAAATTTTGACATGCACTTAAATCTCGATACTGTAATGCAATAGGGTCGTTTGTCTCTTTCAAGACATCTGAAATGTGCTTGGATAATGTGTTTCACATCAAAATTGGATAGGAATTTGTCTACAATGTTAATTTAAGTCATTGCCAATGATTTTACCCCAGTTTTCTCACAATCACCTATTGTATTTTATTAATCCCGGTTCATCACTGCAACCCCTGGCGACTCGGGGAACGGTGGCTGACACACGCGTCCTCCAAAATGTGTCCCTGCCAAGCCATCTTTTTTCACACTGTGGATCCACAACGAAGCCATCAGACCTATAGTGCCAGGGGACAACACAGATCTAAATGGCTCCACTGCAGATCATCAGGTGCCCTATCAGCCACAGGGGACGCTGGTGCGCGGTGAACCGTGGATTGCCCTGCCGACCTGAGCCCTCCCTATTCAGATGGCTTTTGTCCAATTGTGTGCCACCCCCTGGGAACCCCTGGACACGGTCGGCAATGACATAGCCTGGAACTATAAATATACAGTAGAGTCCCGTTAATCTGCGTTTCTATAATTTGTACATTATCAAAATGTATTTGTGCAGAAATCATCTGATCTATGTGGAAGCAAGCTATTCACATGCTTTATTAGTGTGGAAATTAACGTATCTGTGCAGAAGCGGACAGCCATCATTTAATTCAATTCAATTGAGTACATTGTAGTGCAAGCCAACAGACAGTACTGTATTGTAGTTACTGAAACCAGTGTCAAGCGAGCAGAAAACAGACTTAGGACTCTCTTAGCCTGGCAGTCTGAATATGAAGAGCAGTTATGACAATTAAAGACAGCAAAATCAGTAACTTTCTTAAACTAGCTATCTCTGCCTCTGAACAATGCTGATTATGTACGGTATATATATATATATACACAGTACTGTGCAAAAGTTTTAGGCAGGTGTGAAAAATTGCTGTAAAGTAAGACTGCTTTCAAAAATAGACATGCTAATAGATTATATTTATCAATTAACTAAATGCAAAGTGAGTGAACAGAAGAAAAATCAAAATCAAATCCATATTTGGTGTGACCACCCTTGCCTTCAAAACAGCATCAATTCTTCTAGGTACACTTGCACAAAGTCAGGGATTTTGTAGGCATATAGTCAGGTGTATGATTAAACAATTATACCAAACAGGTGCTAATGATCATCAATTCAATATGTAGGTTGAAACACAATCATTAACTGAAACAGAAACAGCTGTGTATGAGTAATAAAACTGGGTGAGGAACAGCCAAACTCAGCTAACAAGGTGAGGTTGCTGAAGACAGTTTACTGTCAAAAGTCATACACTATGGCAAGACTGAGCACAGCAACAAGACACAAGGTAGTTATACTGCATCAGCAAGGTCTCTCCCAGGCAGAAATTTCAAGGCAGACAGGGGTTTCCAGATGTGCTGTCCAAGCTCTTTTGAAGAAGCACAAAGAAACGGGCAACGTTGAGGACCGTTGATGCAGTAGTTGGTCAAGGAAACTTACTGCAGCAGATGAAAGACACATCATGCTTACTTCCCTTCGCAATCGGAAGATGTCCAGCAATGCCATCAGCTCAGAATTGGCAGAAAACAGTGGGACCCTGGTACACCCATCTACTATCTGGAGAAGTCTGGTCAGAAGTGGCCTTCATGGAAGACTTGCGGCCAAAAAGCCATACCTCCGACGTGCAAACAAGGCCAAGCGACTCAACTATGCACGAAAACACAGGAACTGGGGTGCAGAAAAATGGCAAGCTGATGCTCTGGACTGATGAGTCAAAATTTGAAATATTTGGCTGTAGCAGAAGGCAATTTGTTCGCCGAAGGGCTGGAGAGCGGTACACGAATGAGTGTCTGCAGGCAACAGTGAAGCATGGTGGAGGTTCCTTGCAAGTTTGGGGCTCCATTTCTGCAAATGGAGTTGGGGATTTGGTCAGAATTAATGGCCTCCTCAATGCTGAGAAGTACAGGCAGATACTTATCCATCATGCAATACCATCAGTGAGGTGTCTGATTGGCCCCAAATTTATTCTGCAGCATGACAAAGACCCCAAACATACAGCGAAAGTCATTAAGAACTATCTTCAGCGTAAAGAAGAACAAGGAGTCCTGGAAGTAATGGTACGGCCCCCACAGAGCCCTGATCTCAACATCATCGAGTCTGTCTGGGATTCCATGAAGAGAGAGAAGCAACTGAGGCTACCTAAAATCCACAGAAGAACTGTGGTTAGTTCGGGGCCAACCTACCTGCCGAGTTCCTTCTAAAACTGTGTGCAAGTGTACCTAGAAGAATTGATGCTGTTTTGAAGGCAAAGGGTGGTCACACCAAATATTGATTTGATGTAGATTTTTCTTCTGTTCACTCACTTTGCATCTTGTTAATTGATAAATATAATCTATTAACATGTCTATTTTTGAAAGCATTCCTACTTTACAGCATTTTTTCACACCTGCCTAAAACTTTTGCACAGTACTGTATATATATATATCGTTGTTGGGACATTATATTTTATTTGTATTATTGCATTTCAAGTTTTCAATTAATAGCGCAGGAATTTCCCAAACAGTAAACTAAACTAAAATCGGTCCCAAACTCCCAATCAATATGATATATCCTACAATCCTTACAATCATTGAATTATGTGTTTGTCATTCTCAGGGGCAATCCCAGAAAGACATCTGTTAAGGTAACAAGTAAAGCAACATCCAAACATCCAATACTTAAAATTCGATGCATTACTGCTTGATAACATTTAGACAACGTTATATACAGTAATGTCACATTTTGCATGTATTTTGCAAATTAGTGTTATAGATATGATATTAATATAATACAATGAATGCAAAACTGGAGAGGCATGGTGGCCATATTTCATAAATTTTGGTTCAATGTTTGGTTTGCCAGCATGACCTATAAATAGATTAACTTGTTAAATGCTTTACGTTTAACCCTAAATCCTCTGTTGAAAAGCCTTTTTAGGGTTCTAGTCTGCTTGCCCCATATCATTTTATGATTTCCGAGCAAATGCTATGGTCTGGTGGATTGGATCGCTGAGGTCAGGGTGAACAGATTTTGATGATGAGATCCTGACATACCTTGTTAGCGTTTCCCTCACCTTACACTAGAAGTCCCATTATTTATTCTGCCAGGCATGGCAAAGATTATATTCAATTGTCTGGCCTTTGGCAGTGTTTCAGTTTACTGTACATGATCTAGGAAACATTTCGCTCAGTATGTGTCAGGGCAGTTGACCAAGACATGAATTCTTCTACCATTTTGGAAGCTGGCTCACTTCACAAGAGAGGAAAGTTCCAGGCTAATTCTAGTGATGAATGACAGCTTGACAGCTACATTCAGAGAAGCAGGTAGTTTTTAATATTTCTCCAGTGCATTCCCCCTGTCAAAGAGCCTGAGGCCTTAGGCCTCATCCTTCAGTGCCTATTTACATACAGTTGTCACAGCCAGGAATCTGTGACTCTTGCTTGTGATTTATTTAGTGTTTATTTTTGTTACCCCTTATGGAATGTTTCCTTTTATTTCTGACAGATGCCATGTTGTTGGTGGCAGAGAGGCTGGAGGGACCTTTTAACATCGAGGCAGTGATGGAGCCCATCGATGTTAAGATTTCTGAAGCCATCATGAATATGCAGGAAAACAGCATGCAAGTGTCATCAAAGGTACTTCTCAATTGCATGTTTTCTGCTGGGGTGTTCCTAATGTATTTTTTGTAATGCTTACTTGCTTTTACTTGTACCTCTTCCAAAAAGTGCACTGTGCAGTGCATACATGATGACATATATTAAGCAGTAACACTGTACACTGCACTCATCTAGAAATATGACTGGCCAGAGAACAATCCCACAGCCCTCCCCTTTCTTAGAGTTTGTTTCTAATCGATCCAAAGGGCTGGCAGCTTAATTGTATGTCTGGCAGCTTAAGAACTTTCATGACCTGTGAAATGTGAATGTAAATAGTTGACAGAGTTTTTCAGTTACAGTATATACGTATATAAATAAACATGCGCAGATTGATGCTGCCTTTCTTGTGTGTACCTTATGGCTAACCATTAAATCTGATTAAATACATGTTTCAGCTTAGTTCTGCTGCACTTTTACAAGATTTTTTTTAAACAATTTACTGATTGCATCTCGCCTACGTATAATCCCAAAATATTCAGCTACATTAATCATGTATCATACATGTGTATATTTAGATTATCTATTCAGTCAAGCCAGTATAAATAATTTTGTTCATGACCCTAAATATTAAAATTTTTATGGAAAGAAAATATGAATTTAAACAGCCCGTTGTATACCTAAAAAAGTTTGAAAAACAATGTCCCAGCTGTACAATACAAGATGGTAAAGCAAGCAAACTGATCAAACCCACGAAACCCGATTATCCACTCAGGGCAAATTGTCATATAAAGCATTAACTATGGAGGGGGTGATTTGCCCAAAGGTAAAAAAATAGGGGTGGTACAGTGGCACGGCGGTTAGCGCTGCTGCCTCACAGCACCAGGATCCTGGGTTCAATTCCAGCCTCAGGGGTCTGTCTGTGTGGAGTTTGCATGTTTTCCCCACATTTGCATGGGTTTTCTCCAGGTGCTCCAGTTTCCTCCCACAGTCCAAAGACATGCTGGCTAGGTGGATTGGCCTCTCTGAATTGTCCCTTAGTCCAGTCCAGGGTGTAGTCCTGCCTTGCACCCTATGTCTCCCAGGTTAGGCTCTGGCTCACCACAACCCTCTATATGATTAAGTGGTTACAGATAATGGATGGATGGAAAAAGATAGGCCACACTGTTTAGCATCAGCCAAGCAGTTTTAAAGAAGACAGTAGAAAGGTTATTGCATTTCTTGAAGCTATTATACAGTTGGAATGACTCATGTAGTATATATGATTTTATTCAGGTTAACACAATAATACAATAATAAAAAAAATGCAATAATACAAATAAAGTGCTGTTTTGACAGTCAATAAACACCCAGCTGTTTTATTATTCAAAACCACAGACCAGTTGGTTTAGTACAGGCTGTACTGTGGGGAGTAAAGCTGTGCAATAAAAGGTTTTCATGCCCATTTGTGTAGCAAAAAAATATATTTCCAAGATTGTGGTGTAGAAGAACAGAAGGCATCTCAATATACTTCTAACTGTGTTCACTATAGAGAGTGCTAATGCCTGGGTGTGTGGAATATTCTAACTGTGTTCACTATAGAGAGTGCTGATGCCTGGGTGAGTGGAATATTCTAACTGTGTTCACTATAGAGAGTGCTGATGCCTGGGTGTGTGGAATAATAATAGCGTGCATGGAATTGTGGTTCCAGATGAGGGTCAAAAAAATCAATGCAGAATATACTGTATGATGAGTTTGTCTTTTAGTCTTTACTTTGGGGTGAGCGAGATTCACCTTGTATCCAGGGCACAGTAACTTCACCTTGTTTCATTTTATTCTCAGCAACCAAACTCCTATATATGTTCAATCTCCATGAAGAAAATGTAATCTGTATTTAAAATAAAACCAAAATGCAAAAGGGTACTGTATCAGCCTAGGGACCAAATGAGGCAATAAATATGCATGCTGAAGAAGAAAAGTTAAAGCCAATTTTCTAACTGGAATGTTAGCTCAGCTTCAAAAAAATATCCTGTAAACAGTCCATCTCAAAATGTATTTCTTGAAAAACAATATTATCTTATTTCACCCTTGCTGTGTTGAGGATCCTGAAGACCCAGCTTAAAAAAGTTTTGAGATTTCTCAGCTACTAGGAACCAGATGAGGTTAGATGGCTGAATGGCCCCTCATTTGTACATGTTCTTATGTTCTTATGTATAATTTTTAAGCATTACAAAAAAAAATGTTTTAATCTTTATGTTCAGTACCATACATAGATTTTCAAGTCTAGGGTTAAAAATAGGAAAAACATACAGTGTTTGCTATTAAGGCCACACAGTACTGAATAACGTTAAAGCTGTGAATGGATAAAATAGTGTCCCTGTGAAAAAAGTTTAACTCTTTGATACCTGTAAAAACTACCATTCCAACATGTAGCACCTTGTATAATTTAAACAGACTACTGTGCATACAGGTGCATTTACTGTATATACAGACTGGTCTTGAAATGTGAGACCACATGGATTTTCACAGAGTTAGGTTAAGTACCATATTCAAATGTGAAACATCTAAAGCATTCAGATCTTATGCTTAAAAATACACTTTTTAAAGGTCTGAGTCATGTGAAAAACAAAGCGTAAATCTACAATAAATAAATAAATACACAAATTAATAAGTAGCTCACTCCTCCTCCTGGAACTGTGATTCTTATTCATTTTTTTGTTGCAATGAATCCCTCATAATCATATGTCCGTTTTATTCTTCCGTTTTGAAAATGTGGCTCACATATAACACTTACTCAGAACTTTCCAGTCTACTATTGATTGGCATCCAAAAGAAATCTGTCATAGCTGTATCCCATTCCAGACTCTTCTGCCTGCATGGAAAGGCCCTCAAAGACTTGATTACCAAGAAACCCACCATATGATGCCTGACCATTTGTATGGTTTGGCTCAGTTATTTCCTTCAGAGGTAATTCTAATACCCTAGTTTTTCTAGCATTTATTTTATTTTTGGGGGGGTTTTTTGCACTCCAGGTGTTTCAAGGTTGTGGGCAGCCAAAACCAGCTCCCCCTGGAAGATCCACTCGTGCTGCTTCAGACATTTTCAACCACCGCTTCAAGCCATCCGAAGAAAGGCCCACCACAGCAGCTGGCACAAGCCTCGACAGACTGGTAAGTGGTACAGATCTTTCTTGCTGGTATGGGTTTTATCATCTGTAACCGTCACTGGTATTTCTTTCTTTGTTTCAAATAATGAGAAACCCCTCTTGATTCTAGCTTAGGTTTTGAAAACCTAACCTTTTAGTGCTGCTAAATAAATTCCTTTTAAAAGTCTTCCAGTCATGGCAAACTTTCTGTTTTTTATGATGCACTCTATTTAAGTGTTCTTTTGCCTGTGCTCTGAAATGCATTTAAAGAGACTCTCTGTTAAGAGCATTCACAGTCGAACAGATTATGTAACAATGTAACACATTAGCATGGAGTGCTCATTTTCACTGTAGTTTATCAGACTTATAAAATTGTCTTATAAAAGTTCCCTTTTGTTAGCTAATACTAGATAAAAATTAACCTCCAGAGTGTTATGCATTAGTTGAAATTTATACTTTATTCACTGAAAAGTAGAAACTAGTTAACAGTGTCTAAGCTGAGCTCAACGATGAAGGGTTACCCTTGACACTTTTTAGTGCTTAATATTTTGGGCTTACAGGTATGTATCCATTCCCTGGTTTGAATTACAATATCAGTGATTTCAAACAAATCACATTTTAAACATATGTGGTTGTCTAAAACATACATCTTGGTAAGTACATGTCCTCTGACAAAAGACGCTTGACAGAGTCAGCTGCGACGGATACAACAGGAATTGTGCATCGTGGATGCAAAGTTTTTTTTTTATTTGAAAATTAAGCACATCAAATCTCTCAAAGATTGACAAAGACACTTGCTGAAACATTTGTCCACCTGAGATTCTTATACATTTTAAACACACATCCTAAGCAGTACATATTTACCCAATTGTAGTTTCTAAATCTTTTTTATAATTATTTAGACAGCCCTAATTTCACTGGTCTAAAAAAAATGTATAGAAAGGTACTTATGCAGTATATTTTATTAGGTTTTTATTATGGATTCGGAAGCAAACCAGTGCAGGGGGTTATATAAATGCAATTAAAAAAACAGCAGGGAGGTTATGACATTAATTCCACTTTCGGTGAAGTTATACAGAGGTTGTACATGTTTTCAGTTAGGAACATTTTTGCTAAGGTAAGATGCATTTTAGAACTTGTCCACCTACTGTAAGTCTGGAAATTGGATTGCATGACACCATAGAACAGGGAAACATAGCTGTCAAAGTGTTCTGAAGGTATTACAAATGTGTTATAATAACCAAGGCTGTAAAATCGGCCACATAGCAGCACTACATTCCCACAAGCCCTTGCTGTTGATGTTTTTGTTTTTAAGACTTTATTTTTACCTTCACTGGGATGAAGAAAGTTTTCATTACACCGACTTTAAATTTACTTCCTGTGCTCCAGGACGCTCATGACATACCAAACATAGTTTCCTATTGGGCAGCATAGAATGTGAGCACAAGGCTCAGACGGGGTCCTAATACCTGTAAAACATACATTTAATAGGGTGAGTACACCAATTACTTCCTGTAGATTAGTGTTGTAGCTGGAAAAATCGGTAGCACATGAATCTGGAGAACAAAAACAAATATCAACAGTTTGGGCTCTACGTCCACACTATTGGACATATAATTTAAAAAAAATAAATGACTCTTGCGTATATGTTTTGTACTGTAATTATTTTTAGTCCATATATGTATTTAATTAAAAATATATATGGGATATAGATCCTGTGAATGTAATATAGGTCAACCGTCTTCAGTTACCTAAGCTGTTTTTTCTTTTTTTTCAAGGAGCCTCCAATGGCTATCGAGATGAAAGTCTGTTTTCATTTTGGATTTTAAGTAGTAATTGCCTTTGAAAACTACAAAGGTTGTTCTGGATCCTCTGATCTAGGTCACTTGAGATCAATTGCTCTAAAACGTCCTTCTGAATTTCATGGGTCTTTATTAGTGTGCGGTGTTCTTTTTCACAAACACTATAATCAGCAAAATGCATCATCTGTTCATAATTAACATGACTGTGCCTCATATGACCAGGCAAATTGGTTTATTTTCTACCTGTGAAGTGCATATAATTTGTTTTTTTAGTAGTTAAATAAAAAGAAACGTAAGTTAAAGCAATCAGTCAGAATGGAGGCAGGTGAGTTTCTGTACAGTAGGTATTATTAGATTGGTTTTCTGGTAAGTATGGCAGGATCTGCTGTTACAGTACCCATTTCACTCATAAGACTAAAATGTATATTCTTCTTTTTATGATGGCTACAATTTCAATTATACCTCTTCTTTTCTTGTTTTTTCTGCTGCTTCTCAGAGGACTGTCTGGAAGACAATGCAACACAGCGTAAGCTCTAATGTTTTTACTCTACCCCCCCCCCCCCCCCCCAGCCATTTGTCTTGCATTCTCACGGTGCTACTTACATCTTCTTATCTAGACCTTTCTTGCTATGAGTTATATTTAAGGTGAATTGGATACACAATACAGGCAAACAGCTGCAATGTTGAAGCATTGTGTGGTTCAGGAGACAGGGCAATGGCTCCTCCACTTGCCATAAAGTCTGTGTAATTAGTGTCCCTATCTTGGCTCATCTACAGTCTTTTTTAAAGGCCTTACCTTTCTGGGTTGACTTTCCACTGGGACAGAGAGTGCACCCTTGGACAAATTCCAAATAAGTAATTACTAATTTTAGCACAGACACGTTATGAGAATCAGCAAGGGTTTGTCCTCAAGCACAAACAACTAAAGACAGTATCCACTAGTACTAGTATATCCCTCCACATAGGGAATACCAAACATTAAGGAATGTGTCAGGATTTACTGTGTAAACATTCCACAACTTCAAGTAGACTTGCGATGGACCTTGTAATATTTAATCCACAGAGCATACCCCCTGAACATGAGAGAGCACAGCAAAATATTCATATGCCTAGTCACGTATGAGAGATCTTGTACCCGCAGATTGAGAGTAACCCTGGCTGCTGTATTCATAATTAAAGCATTTTGTACATTTTAGACAGGAAGTTTCTGTGAGTAAAAGCATTGATCCATGAAGGTGTTTTCTCTGTGGAAGGCATTTCATATTTGGTAGGCTTCATGTTTTGGTCACTAAATAGAAATCGAAAATATAAAGCATGTTAATCGTATGCCCCATATTAATATTCCCTGCGGATATGACACTGTGCAAACACAAGCTTTAATGTGCATGTGACAGGAATACGAGCAAGATGAAAGAGTTATTTGAAATGTAAAGCTGTATCCTGCTTTACAAATGGATTTCTACCTCAAAATATATATATTTTTTTAAAATCCTAAATAGATTGATTGTTATAATAATGGCAATACTAAGTGATCACAATCAGAAGTGGGATTTTCTGTTTTTGTAGGGAATTTTTTTTTTAGTTTATAATTGCTGTAGGCAGTATAAGTAGGGAGCTGACAGTTCCTGTCAGGAGTCCTCCTGGGAGGCCTTTCATGAGCATGTTGACCCTTCAGCTGCTGACACACACACACATAAGATCCCTGTGGCTACAACTAATACAGTTCATTCCTTGAGGATACAAACCATTTACCAGGCAACTGCTCCACCACATCCACTTTGACTGCTCTTGCAAGGCAAGCACATGAATCTGCCCGATGCCCTGATGGTGTTTAACAATAACAACAGACTCTTGTAAATCCGTGAAAAGCTTGTTAGGAATCTGCTTGAGATGAGCTGAGTGACAAAAGTTTCTTGAAGAAAACAACAATGCTGTTTAAACACAAATACAAAGGTTCTATTAGTAACACACAAATAAACAGTGATCCAGAAAGCAGTGAATCTTAAAAATGTAGATCTCTGTTTTTGAAACACTGTTAAGGATGTGTGTGCTTGTTTAACCTGTCAGTTGAAGTCCCAATACAGGTATATCCTGAATATTTATAAAGTAGTGCACTGTCCATTTACAAATTCATGCAATGTTTACAATTTGCTAAAAAGTGCATGATTTTAAAAGCTTGATGAAAAGCCCCTGGAGATTGAACGTCCTTGTAGATACCTGAACATGTATACCATGTGCACAGTAGACAGCAACAAAGTGTACCTTAGAGTCATATTGCCAGTTCATTTTTCTTTTTTTTATTGCTAATAAAGTGGCATATACACTGCACACACTGCTTTGTGGTTTAGGTCCAAATGCATTTAAAGTGTATCTTTCTGGCAGACTTACCTAATTATTTATCTTCCTGTATGTTGTTAAATTGTGATATCCACAGTGTTCATCATTTCTTAGCACAGAAAACATTAAAATAGAGTCCTCGTCTGTGATGCTTTATAGTTTGCTCTTTGTAAATTTTGCGAGGCACTGTTTATGACAAAGTCTCACACAGAATGTTATGCAATACGTTCTAAAATAATATTACCAGCAAAAGCACTTGGTAAAAAACATATTCAATTCAATTACCCACAAGGTTAAAATTACAGCTGGAAAATCATGAATCAAAATTGTTCAATCCCTTTCAGGACATGGTATATACAACAACATCTTCGTAGGTGTTTAATTTGTGGTAATACAAAAAATATTATTTGAATCACATGTATGGGGAGCAGTTGTGTCCTACACAGTGCTGTAATAGATGTATAAGATTGATTTTATACAACCTTCCAATCTAAGTGGGCTTCTGTTTCATGTAATATCTGTTACATTCCTAAATCCTTAAAGTATCTTCAGCTAGCAGGCTTAAGCTGAGTATGAAGCATTTACATACTTACTATCGGATCCTGTCTCTGATAGTTTCTTGACCAAGTAATAACATTATCCATTATCCTTTAATATTTCTCCTGTTTGATAATGCTCACTCCCCATAGAACATTAGAACACCTCTTACATATACATTGGTGTCACTCAATGGTGATGATTCGCCTGGTATCAATTAGATATTTTCTGTTTGTTCTTCTCTACTTTTCATCTGAATATGCTTGAAAATGTCTTTGAAAAATACTCAGTGGTTAAAGTCCAGGGCTTGTAACCAGAAGGTCACCGGTTCAAATTCCACCTCTGCCTGTGTGACCCCGAGCAAGTCACTTAACCTCCTTGTGCTCCATCCTGCGAAATATGTGTTAAATCAATGTCCTGTTGTAAGTGACTCTGCATATAATGCATAGTTCACAGCCTACCTCTGTCAAGTGCTTTGTGATGGTGGTCCACTATGAAAGGCACTGTAGAAAGATATTATTATTATTTATTATATATTTAAAGATCAGCACAATTTCTAAGCCCTTGATGTGCTTGAGAGTTATACAGGTAAGGAGCGTGGTACTGTAACTAAAGTCTAATCTTAAGTGTAGCACAATTGGGTACAAGTGTATTCAGTTAACAAATCAAAGACCAATAATTATTTCCACTGTGTATTGAGCAGCTTTAACTCCATCTGAGTGATCTGAGATACTGTCTGGGAGACGTCCTCGCCTGAGCTGCATCTGTGCTTTATTACTGTAGATGATCTTCTCAGGCACTATTTCAGGCAGAAACAGGAATTTAAACAAACTCTAATGCAGGTATCACACCTTCTCCAATTTTGATTACATGTTGCATGCTTGTAGGATCCTTAAGAAACAGATTTGTGCCAAATTAAAGATTTATCGGGTAAAGTGTTTCAGAAAAGGGAAAATGTGGAACATATAAAATATATCGAGGAAAGATAATTAACACACTCCTAAATCTGCAGTGGGTGTTGTTCAAAGGTCTTACAACACATGGCCCGTCAAAGACAGTTTATTTACATATCAGTCATTTCTGCTGCTATGTTGAATATTTTCAGTATCTGTATTTCCTCTGAAATTATTCAACTGTGAAATCTGAAATATGGCACTAATCGGTCTGTTACGGTTACCAACAAGCTTGCAAAATTTGATTATTTGGGTATGGTGAAGTTTTATATTTTTTCAGATTTCCACCACTTGATGTGCAAATGCCCATTACTCTGTTCTCTGCCAGCCATAATAAAGTTCTACAAATGGAAACAATTTCAGCCTGTTGCACAATAAACAAGGGCAAGTTGAAATTCAGTTGCAGACAGGAACAGGAGAGATGCAACTTGCTCTGTTCTCCAGCTGATAAATAAAAGCTGCTGTCGTACATTTGTTTCAGAGACAAATGTGATCCGATCATCTATCATTTCTATATTTGTAGAGCGTCAGCCTGGCTTGGGGGTGGGGTGGAGTGGATCATTAACAGTTTTGGAAAAATCTGTTACATTTTTCCACAGATAACAGAGGTGTTAACGTGGGCTTTTTGTAACTTCCAGTTTTCACATCATGCTGATTGCCAGTCTCTATAGTGGACTGCACCTGCTTCATGATGGGACTGCGATGAGAAAGCCAAGCATCAAAGAACAGTTGCAGCTTAGTTAAAGGTTCATGTCACAATCTCAAATGTCTCGAAGCCAAATGAAAAGTGATGAGGAGAGTGTAATGGGCTGAAACTGGCAGTTAAAACTTGACAGCCACAACGTCTTCACTCGGAAACCCTTGTAAAACAGAAGACAGATGGGAGGTGTATAGAAACCCTTTATATTGGAGCTTCCTGCTTCCTTACTTGCTGATAAACTTTTGTTTTAAACAGCTGCTCTTGCTCTAAATGTACCAGTAATCTTTTTTCACCCCTATTAACTTCTTTAGAAGTCTCCAGAGAACATATCTAATTGACCATCTTTGAGCATTTACGAATCACAAGGCAATTTTAAAGTCTTTACCCATCAGCCTGTTTTTGACAGCTGATGGCTGATATGCAGTCATAATCAGGTATTATATCTTATCTTTCGGGGGCACTCTGTAGTAGCAGGTTTTAAAGGGTGGGATACTGTACACTGGCTGATAAGTGATGAGCCCTGATAAGCGAAGGTCAAACCAAAGGGCACAGTCTTATTACACAGATGTGTCAGTTGAGCTTAGCTGCTGTAGGAAATTACGGCAATGACACATTTCCTTTAGATAAGTAATAAGTCTGTCCCCCACAGTATTGCCTGCTTTTATAAGTTGAGTGGAAAATGTTATGCGTGATTAAAAAATAAAAGATACCTGTAAAGTTGACATGACCATGCCGTAAAAGAGATGTGGCATTTCAGGTGCATGCTGTGGATAAATATTTTAAAAGTCTAATTAAATAGGTAGAAATAATCACAAAACCATAGTGATAGCTATAAAGTAATTTTTGTAGTATGCCATTATGCTAATGCATATGCCGAAATCAAACACCACAGACGTGGGAAGACTAAAAAATAGCTTCATGATCAAGAAAGTCTATTTATACTGTAGATATGTTTTATAAATAGGCTAAATAAAATATTAAATATTAATATAGATTAATAGCATCTGCTAGCATTGTTGGATACCAGTTATCTGTTCTTAACCTTCAAACTAATTTTAACAATTCTAGTCTTCTAAAGCAATGTTTGATTCGCATTTAAAACAAAAGACATGGATTTCTTCTATTCCTTCAATACCTGTCTGTTGTAATATCATCTTAAAGTCAAATTACAATGAAGAAAAACCTACACTATACATTAAAATACAAAGGCACAAACAGCTGACAAACACCAAAACTGAATTGACATAAAACACTCAATTGTTAACATTTCTATTCCAGGCTTTCCCTGTATTGATCAGTTTATTGCATTGTGTTTTTAAGAGACTGCCCAAAGCATCTTTTTTTAATCAAAAAGGAAAATTATTACTATGAAAGAAAAAGCCGTAAAATAAACAGAGCTAGTTTAAAAAAAACAGAAATAACTCTAATCAAACCTCCCACCTGCTATCTCAAACAGCAGGATCTATTAACCAGTGACTTCTAAATGGAAAATCACATTAAAAAGTGCCTGGATGAACCTCCGATCTGGTATAGAATGTGGGAATATGGAGGCCCCACACCCTATTGATAATGTTATGGCAGTAGTTTTAAAGGCAGTCGTGTTGTCCAGCCCATGTGGTACTTTTTTATGTCTGAAATATGGAAAGTGAAGTATATATACGACATTTTAACCCTTTTAAAGGAGTTAAAATGATCTTTGTATATTTAGGGTAGAAAAACAAAAAAACGTAACTGAAAACGTTACTCATCCTTTCGTTTGTGGTATTTCAGATTTTCCTTTTGTTTGTTGTAATAAATCAATAGAAAGCCTCTCCCTTAATTCATGAGGGCAAAACACTTGCACAGCTCATGCTCATGCAATTTAAAATGGTTTGTACTGCAGTCTGTAAAACCAACACCTATTTTTACAGTTGTTGAGTAGGTTCTACCCATGCACTTTTGCTCGCGATTAAAACATAATTGAAAACCACATTGGTATTAGTCAGGCACAAGAAAGGGAGGGAGCAAATTAAAATTAAATCAAAGTTAAACGGTTTCTGAAGATAAGACAAGAGACTTTGTGCAGAGGAGATGACAGAAAGAATAAAGAATAGCAATGGAGATTGCTTTTGTGCTAATTCTATACAATATTACACAGCAGCACTGAAGAAAAAACTTGCATGCCAAAAGGAAGCTGAAGAATTCCATAGCCCGCCCGTCAGTTCAGTGGAATACAGGCTGCAGATTCGAATCGGACCACACTGTGCAATCTTTGAATAGTCCAATGACTGCTGCATATATATAAGGGAAAAATCTGTGGTCTTGTTGTGATCACTTTCATTCGGAAACATTAATATCTGTATTCAAAACCAGTAACACATCTTACACCTACTGTACAGCTAATTTTAGAATTGAGACATTAATAAAAAATAAAAATAAAAACTTCATGAACATAATTTAGATATTTTATTTAACATCGTGTAATTGAAGAAACTGCAACATTATATAGCGAAGTTCTACTAAAGGCTTCATGTTAGATTTCGAAATGTCATATTTCTTGATTGTTGTCAGTTTTACGTTAAGGACAACTACAAAGCGGTATGTAATTCAATATGTTAAAGTAATATTAATCAGATTTAATTAGACTTTATGAGCAAAATTTGTGATGCATAACTTTTTGCCATAGCTGTAGTATTCATTGCTCTGTACAAAAATATAAATCATATAATAAAAATAACAATATTTTTTTCAGCTTTTCTTTTAATGTCTAAATATATATATATTCCAATCCAGTCGGACAAAGTTGTGAGTATACAGTAGTTTTATAAAAATTATATTAGGGATACAGACCCAGTAGTTATGATATGTGACTATGATTTTTATTAACTTTCTTTAAAGCACTTCAATTTGATTACAGTTGGGAAGCTGTATCACTATAACATAATATTATTCAATGTGTCAAATAAAACAGTGCTGCTTTCCATTTCTGTTAGCATTTAATGAGACTATGTGGTCCCAATATCATCATGCAAGAAATGGAATTAACTTCCCTCCCCAAGAGACTGACTTTGGGCATTCAGGGGATCATTGTGTTAGCCTTGTTAATCTGAACAGCACAAAGAAAAAAAACAAAGTGTAATCATCTTCTCATTGAACAACTTGTCAAGTCTTTGCCCCTGGCAAATCAGAGCCGCAAGCTTGAAACTATTTCATTGAAACTCTGTATTTCACTGCTCTGAGTGGCTGTTGGTTATTGATTAAAGGCAATGGCAGGAACTGCATTGCCTAACTGCTGAGTTATTCAGAGCTTGAATACTGCATCTGCATTTGACATTATGAAAGAGAATATATTGACCCAGACAAAGTGTAGTTTAAGAGAGAAATATAGGAGCTAGACATTTCATTTGGGAGTTTTGTTTCACTCTCATTTGATTTTATTTGTGCAGGAAAAGTCTAAATAAACAGAGGGCCCAAGCAATCTGTCATGTAATGGGGAGTAAATTAAAATCGGCAAGTGATAGATTCAATCAAAAAGTACAGTGCCTGCACTATGACTCTGTTCCATAGTGAAATTCAATCAAATTTCCCGCATGCAAGGTATATTCTGGTATGTGTTTTCAACTAAAGGCTTTTTAATTGTTCAGTTTGGGCATTTCCTTGAATGGGTTACAGTGAACTCTGTGTCTAAATGTGGCAAAGTGCAGGTGAAGGTGATCAAAGAACAGACAGACAATTATAATTCAGGTGCAAAGGGTTTGTTTTATTTTATTCCTTATGTCCAGTGCCTGACGGCAAAACAAACAGTAGATAATAATGCTGGTAAGTAATACAGCGGCGTGTGTTACTTACATTTATAATCCCTGGGCTGGTCCCAAAATAATAGTCCCGTCATTGTATCCCCACATTAACCACAAAACACATACACAAGTCCACTTAGTGCATGAATTAGTGATTGTGGTACAATACAGTTTACAGTGATACAAGTGAAAGTGCTGATCCGGCTTTGTGCCGGCCCAAGGCGACAGCTCCGGATACTTGTTAGCCATCTGATGATTTATTAACACAGACAATTACTAACAGACACAAACAAACAAAACACTCATGATTATTCTTAAAACACAGGTTTATTTCAGCAGTGGTTACTGTGTCTCTCACGGTCCTTCAGGTTGAAGTTCACAAACCAAGTGAAGGAACTGATTACGAGTCTCCGTCCCTCTTATATGCTCTCACACATTACCCTTTGGTAAACGAATGCAGCTGTCTTTACAATCTGTGGTTGCTACATTCTTGCAACAGAGTCTCGACTGTTTCCAGACTCACCGACTTCCCGACCGGGGGAAAGAACTGTCAGGCCAGCTCGTCAAAAAAACTCTGTCCTCGCATAGTACCCTCACAGGTCGGGAGGGGAGATTTACAACCCAGGTTCACTGTATTTCTTTCACACTAAAATACGATAATGAGTCGTGAATCATGATACAACACATTTTAAACCACCCCTTATGCATCCCTGCAGTATAAAGAAGGCCCCTGGCTCTGTGCATTAAGAATTAATGATAATATAAATCAATGTGTTGCATTTTCTGTAAATGTAAATGTAGGCAGTGTAGTTGTAAAAAGAGTACCTTTGAATTGTTGCATGACTCTTTCTTGTGTCTTCTGCCCAGCTCAATTAGTGGCTGATCCTAAAAGAGTAATTTAACTTTGTATTAACCACGGAGATTAATGCAAATGTAGCCTGAAGTAATACAACTCAGGTTATATTAAGTGCATGATAAGTACTTCTTTGCCAGTCACAGACAGATACAGGGCTTGCATATTAAATGTATTAAAGTAAGGGTCATCCATAATTAAAAGGACAAAAGTAGAGATTCATATGAAGTGTTTGCTCTACACCTCCTGCCACCAAGTACTGCATTCATTGATCAAAAGCGATAGGCCTGCGAACAACATAGTCTCATTATTTAATTATGTATCTACTGCTGTATTTTGAAGCAATCAATATACCACCTTGGGAGTAAAACTGATTAGGGGTTCAAGATTGAGAACGTAAAAAACACCAAATAAATAAAGTTTGAATAAGAATCATACTTACAACGTGTCTCTGTGGCTACTTAAACTGTTTTACTGCTACTGGAAAACCGATGCAGACCTAACCTAATACTGCTGCCTTAAATTGTAAATCAAAGTTCATCCACACGAATACTCACTGTATCAATCAAATGCAGAAGTCATCTGTCATGTCTTGAATTAGTCTTTGCTTGGCACAGTATTATTTGACCACAGGACACACTGGATCTTTTGTGCAGCCTCTTTACCTAGAAATATCCTCAACTATGTCCACAGACAGGTAATAACATCAGCTTCTGGTCGATTGTTTGGGGCTACCTTGCTTTTGCAATACAGATTGGGCTTGATCATAGGAGCACTGACAGTCCTGGAAACTGAAGCTCTCTCTTTACCAATGGGGAAGGGATAGCAACTGTTGTTCGCAAGTGAAGTGACATTCTCCACTTTGACCTGTAAACATGCTTTTGATGGCGTTTCTTTTTACAATGCAGTCCCGATGCCCAACCGTCATGTGCCCCCTCATTTAAAGATAAAAAGAGGACCAGCTCCAAGTATGTGCTATGTGTGTGATGCAGGGTCATGTCCACTGAGGGTAAACCATCCAACTCATCTTGTTGGTGAAAGGCTTCAGCATCGTGTGAAAGTATCTGAATTTTGCCGGTGTATCCCACTTGATTTTCTCTAAAAGGGCCGTTAGTACTATCTGTATTAATCAGAAAACAGTTTGGCCCAGTCTGTATTTTATCATACTGAGGTGAGAGAAAAATTTGGTTTGACATTGGTGTTGAAATTAGAACTTATGGTATAATGAGTTATTTGGAATTTTTGGACCATTATTAGGATTGTAAAGAGACTAAAAAAGAGCATATTCCTTCTTTAGATCAGTGCTAAACATGTTATACAACTTACTGCTTCATTCCACTTATTCTTCTTAATTTGTTCCACAGCCAATGTAATTAGATCCTCTGTTAGGTTTCTTTTTTTGGCAGCTGGCAACAATAACTGCAAAATTGTCAGCGCATCAATAGCGTTAACTGGCACAAACTAGTTCAATTCTGTAAATCAAATCAGACTCAAGTTTAGGTGGAAAGACTTGGCAAGGTTTCAAAGTTGCTCATGATCCAGTTGATTATAAAGACATCGGGCCTGATTCTGTTATTGGTTTTATACAATTCCGCTGGCTGGCAATATTCCAAACAGACAAGTTAGAGCCTCATCTCAGCTGTGCATTTTGACTGGTGATAAAGCAGTTGGGCAGGAGAAGTAGCCACCATTGTACTCTAGCGGTGTAACCAGTAACTTATTGGAAATAAACATTAGTTACTGGTTACAGTTGCTATAGCTGCAGGAGTCTAATTTGTGCATGATACAAGACAATTCAGTGTAGACACCAGATATTTGTTTATTCTCTTTCCAAGTTCTTTTTGCAATCAGTTTGTTTTAGCATTAACCCTCAATTTCAGAAATAATGATTTATCCCAACAACAAGACATTTAAAAGGTTTTCAAGATATTCTGTCATTCCACTTCAATAGGAATAGAATTTCACAAAGCAAGAAGATCACTTAGTAACTTAATGTACTTAGAAAATGAATAACGTCCGATTGTGCCAACTGCAGGGTTTTTCTATTTATATTATTGCCAGTACTGTACTTTTCAAAAGCATATAACAGTACTTCAATAAACACACTAAAACCCCATATGCAAACTAGACAGTGTTTTAAAACCACAAAACAAATCTGTCAAGACATGGAAGAAAGCGCTTTTATATTATTTGGAAACAAGGCATTTAATAGCAGACTACTGGTCTCCTGTTTATTGCAATGCGTTTCCATGCCAAGGAAAGAACACAAACAGACACAATCATTTTAACTCCAAGAGGCAGCGAAACAAATTAGGGAAGCTACTGTATATACATTCGATTGTAGCTGATGGAAATCCTGTCTCTAGTCTAAGATGCATTCTGAAGAATGTGTTGAGAAATTGAAGATTCCTTAACCTGATTGTGAACACAAAACATGGTCACCATACACGGTTCAAAAAGCCACAACAATGAATGACATTTGCACAGCAAAAATGTATTGTGTCTTAAAGGAATGCTTACCATGGTTTTGTAATTAGCAATTGCAATATTGTCAGGGTTCTAACATATATGTTTAGATTATGTAGATATTTCAAAGATAAAACTGGCCTCACTGCCATCAGCCCATTTTAGATCTATAACATTTTACTTGAAACATTTGAGTGTCAAATTAAAATATAAACAAGCAGCAAAGAAACAAAAGATAATAACTACATGGGGGGGACACAGTAATGTGTTGCCTTTGGAAATAAAGGACTTTACACAAAAATTACCCATGATACATCATTAACAAGGACAACGTCCACAGCTGGTTAAGATTTTCATCGTGAAGAGGGTAATACCCATGTGGAACCATCATGTTTTCTGTTTATCCTTCTTGAAAATCAATACCTGTATTTTTAAAACACAGTTGTACAGCTTAAATTGCAGCAGCTAAATCAAAGATACTAGATGCCACTGGTTTGCTTTCCACTGGCTGTAAGGTTTTCCTATTATTTTCACCTAACAAACCTGGGAATTGACTCAAGTCTGAACACCTTTTTGGGAGCTATATATTCGAGCGCAGTCAAACATCAGTTATTCAAACTTTAATTGCCCAGACGCCTGTATTATCTGAACAGTCTCCCTGGTAACGTGTCTTGTGTGCAATGCTTTTCTACCTTGTGTTAATGTGTTAACCAGCATTTTATGTTATAATATTGTAATATGTTAACTGGTGAGCAGTTTTTTCAATGGACTCATCCAGTTGATATTTCACATATGACACAGCTGTGTGATACGGGAAACAGGCTCTCGTTACTACCAGCCACAGAGCGCTACCCCCACGCCCAGTGAAAATCAGGTAACTCCAAGAGAAACGTGACATTGCCACAGAAACCTAACAGCAAAAAAACTACAGAACTGGCACTCTGTACTACCTTACATAATGTAAACATTTAAAATGTTGTTCAAGTTATCAAAGTTGTTACTATTTTAAATACAAATCTTTATGCAGTTCACTCTGTGTAATAACTCACTGACATAAACTAAGTGGAGTAAGCCCCCCCACAACAAGCAACACAGAACTTAAAGCATGGGTTCCCTTGATCCACACAAACATTGGTGTACACTGGAAATGCTCCAAGTTACCTTACATCTCTGTTAGAGACATGTAACACTATCCATGCACCAAGATCAAATGATGTGCCTACTTTTAAAATCCCTAAATTGAGATCTAATATGGAGCAACGTGCTAAATGGTTTGAAGGTGATGTTCACTTAAGGTTGATAAGTGAATTCCAATAGATATATATATAATACTATATATATATATATATATATATATATATATATATATAATATATATATAGACTGTTAATAGCATAACTATATGGTAAAAGCTTGTTGAAGCTGATGGAACAGGTCAACCCCCAGTCTACCTGTTGTAATTGTCGAGTCCTCTCTCTTTAAGGTCACATGTTTCTACACATATTGCCACTAACTTGCTAGCATACCTGTCAGCTCTGTATGCCTTATTCCTTTCGTCTCTCCTACAGGCAGTGCTGGATATGTGTGCATTGCAATTGTGTCAATGATTATAACATTAGATATGTGGATATGCTCTTCCCTTCACTAATATAAAAGTAAATTCAACCTGGCTTGAGAAGCTGTTCATTAAAAGTCACCCAGTCTCCTGGTTCACTGAATTCGCTGTAACTGAAATAATGTTCTGCCTAAACCCCTATTGAATGGCATCAGCTGCCGACACTCAAAGCATTTGGTTTGTTTTGTATTCATTCTATTGTGGAATTTCTACGAGTTTCAAAAGCTCATCCTTTCACAAGATACAAAGTTGCTTAGAGGTGTCTCTTGGTGCGTAAAACTGTTTTGCTTGCTTGCCTTTCTGATCACAAAGATTTTTTTATTTTATTACAATAATTATAGTCGTTAACTTTTAAGTCCTACTTGTAGCCAGAAGCAGGGTGGTCATATATTGCTTATTAACAAGAGATACATAGTGAAAGAGCAAAAATTAAAAATTATAATGAAATTATTCTTTGTTCATCCACAGTCCTGTAAATGTACTAGGAACTCCTTCTATAATACCCTGTCATTCCTGCTGAGATGCTGCTGAACAAGACGAAGAGTACGTACTTGTACTAATGAACATTGACTTGGCCATGTTGGCTTCTCAAGTCCAGATAGAGATCTGTCATTAACATTTCTGTATAACTGATTTCCGTTTATTCCTGGGCAGAGACTTAGACAGATGTATTCAGACAGAGGTATATAGTTTGATAGCATCTGGACTCACTATTAAAGTTTCAGTGTGTTGAAAATTAGCTGTTTCCTAATTGCCCTCTTCAAAATAGAATGTAAGCATGGTTACAGTGGTAACTATGGATATCTTCTGAAATGTATTGATAGCAGTGATCAAAAATGACAGTTGTCCCCCCTGTGTAGCAAAGTTCAGCACTGTGTCTCCATTCTGAAAGTAACACAAGAATTAGTTTTTTCTTTGTCTCAGAAATGGATTGTAAGAGAATCGCCCTTTAAAATAATAAATGTTCACAGCTGTGAACCACAACTGTGCCAATGTGTAAATACATCTCTTCTGGCCACTTTACAGGAAATATGGGATTGTGGGTTAATTCAAAGGCTGTCAAAAATATTTATATCAGGTCACTTTGTAAAGCATATCCATACCATATGTGGCATAATGTCTCAAGTGAGCTTTTAAACATTTTAAATAAAATAGAGGGAAAAACTACAGCAGACACTATCTGTTAAAAAAACAAATTCTGTGATTCCCACTGAGGAAGCAGACTTGCAGTTCTCCTGTTGCAAGCACCTGCTGAGCATTCCTTTTCAAATGTTAATGTTAATTGCTCCTATTGTCTGCTAGTGGGAAGTGCGGTGCATCAAGGCCAGCATGCATTAGAACAGCACTCTGTCTGTCTGGTGGAAGACTCACGCAAGGGGTCAGGTCTCAGGGAGCCATCTCCGACAGATTATTGTTTTCCTCGCCGCATAAATTATTACATATTTACATTCTGCACAGGAGGTTGGATCTAACCAGGTAACTACAGACCAGTTGACCTATTAATGCAAACCTAGTTTCACCACCCATGGTAGGATGTGCCATATGAAATGTGTACATTTTGATCATGCTTCAGTGTTCTTTGCCACAACCAGCTGCTGTCCTGGATTAGTGTGTGTTGTTTTTCTTGGCTTTTTTTTTGTGATTTAGCTTTTAAATTAGTACTGCTGGTTTAGGATGCTTTATGCTGGACCAGCTTTAACTGTATAAATCAGTGCTTTTTAAATACTTTGGTTATAAGCTGGTCTTGAAATTTGCAGACTGCAGGAGTTTAGCAGTTGACTCACAAGAAAATGGGCCAGACACATGGGATTATTTAGTGGGGAAGCTGTGCACATTTTGTATTCTTTCAGTAGTGGGACCTTCTGTTCAGTTCTGCACCTCGCTATAAAAAAGGATATTGCTGCTATAGAAAGAGTGCAAAGAAGAGCGACCAGAATTATTCCGGGCTTAAAAGGCATGTCATATGCAGACAGGCTAAAAGAATTGAATCTGTTCAGTCTTGAACAAAGAAGACTACGTGGCGACCTAATTCAAGCATTCAAAATTCTAAAAGGTATTGACAGTGTCGACCCAAGGGACTTCTTCAGCCTGAAAAAAGAAACAAGGACCAGGGGTCACAAATGGAGTTTAGAAAAAGGAGCATTCAGAACAGAAAATAGGAGACACTTTTTTACACAGAGAATTGTGAGGGTCTGGAATCAACTCCCCAGTAATGTTGTTGAAGCTGACACCCTGGGATCCTTCAAGAAGCTGCTTGATGAGATTTTGGACAGAATAAGCTACTAACAACCAAACGAGCAAGATGGGCCGAATGGCCTCCTCTCGTTTGTAAACTTTCTTATGTTCTTAAACTTTCCTTTAACCAGTTTCACCACCCTGTAGGATGTGCCATATGAAATGTGTACATTTTGTCATGCTTCAGTGTTCTTTGCCACACCGCTGCTGTCCTTTAGTGTGTGTTGTTTTTCTTGGCTTTTGTTTTGTGATTTAGCTTTTACTTAGTACTGCTGGTTTAGGATGCTTTATGCTGGACCAGCTTTAACTGTATAAATCAGTGCTTTTTAAATACTTTGGTTATAAGCTGGTCTTGAAAAGCTGTGCACATTTTGTATTCTTTCAGTAGTGGGACCTTCTGTTTGCTGCAGTAGTTTCAATGGGGAATAGTAAAGCAGGCTGATTTACCATGTGAGATAACACAGAGACCAAAAGAACACAAGGCTGTTTGCTGTTCATAGACCAGGATACTGCAGTCGGACTTCTGTTTGAAATTGTGTAAAAAGGTTTAAGTCTGCCTCAATTAGCCAGACCTTGTCTTCTTCAGTATCAGTGTACCCCATGGTAAAGCATAGGACAGAATGGTAAATAACAGCATGCATGGTAAATGGTGGTTAGTGTATGAAATAAGGGGAAAAGCATTGCTTCTGCCAAGTGACGCTAGCATTTCTCATCTCCTTGTGCAGAATGACTAGAGATATCTACACCCTAGTTTGCTTAATTTGTCAGAATGATAGAATTAGTATATATATATATATATATATATATATATATATATATATATATCTATATATATATATAGATATATTATATATATATATATCTTGTCACGAACGTCGTGTTGTTCATTAAATATTCCAGCTTGCCAGAAAATATTTTGAGTGGTTTTAAAAATTCCAAGATAAAACAGTACCACCACCTAGTGGAGAAGCATGCAATTACATGTTTGTTACCTTAGCACGACCAGTGTGGCCTATGTGATTTTCAGCTCTATAAAATAGTAATATTTAAACAAAACTAAAAACATTGGATATGAGAAATGGATTTGAAATAATTGGCTAGCACCTTTTTAAATCTCATTCTTCAACACCAACTTCAGTATATTTACTGGAATGTATTTAAATGTGTGTGAGATAAAAGATAGATAGGAGTTTTTTCTACTTTCAAAACTGAAGTGTTCAAGATAAAATAAAGCACTTCAATTTGACTTTATTTCCATGCAATATTTATTCAAGCAGCACGAGAGAAAATTGAACCAATTATAGATAACTTGCCATGATGTAATTTCTCAGTAATACCGAGTTGTTTTTCCCAAGTTCATTTTTTCCATTAGCTGTGAAATAAGTAATTTCTTTTTTTACATTGTGATTAAAAAAAATCCTGAACCATTTAGTTAGTAGGGGAAATGAAACCTTTGGGAATCTGTGGCAAAACAGACTTCCCTTCCTCCAGACAGCTAAAGGTCTTATTATGGTGACAGAGAGGGTTATACAGTATTGTTCATGACAGCATCCAGTCTATTCTTGAAGTCTCTGCTTCAACAACTGTATCTGGCAGCCTGTTCCAATGGTTCACCACCCTTTCCATGAAAAAGCTCCTTCTCCCCTCAGCTCTGAATATGCCCTTCAGCTTCCACCTGTGCCCCTGGTTCTGTTCTCTGTGACCTGTGAAAAATAATTATCAGCAGTTACTTTGTTACATGTTTTGCTGTTCTCATTTTAGGGGCATCTGCTTCATATGCTTGAGTCTTTTTTGCTATGTGACTCATTATTTCTGCCTTTTTTCACTCAGGCTCTGCAAGGCAACATTGTTGACCTGTCCTGTCACATTATAGTCACCTTTGTTTTTTTTACTGACAATTGAAAAAAACATGACAACCTAGGAAGTGCTAATGGAATGGTATTAAGAGGACCATTTGCATTCATGAAATGTAATTTAAATGTCATCATGTGTTTCCTATGCTAAATTAAAATCTACCTTCTGCTGCTTTCCAGTATGTTGTGCTCAATACAATAATTATCCCAGGAACATGACGCTCTTAGAAATACTTCATCTCCTTAAACCAGAGATTTAGGAATCACTTACAGAAGGTAACATGCCTAGATTACCTCTCAAACCATGCAATTTATCTGTGCTGGGTGGTTATAACGCTTCAAAACAATGTAACTGATTAAGATTCCTCCTACCTCCTCCTGAATCCACTGACTGCATAAGGGATTTGTATTGTAAGCAGTGGCACAACCTGGTAGAGATAAACTAGGTCATATATATATATATATATATATATATATATATATATATATATATATATATATATATATATATATATATATATATATATATTATATATTTGATATAATTATATTTGGGAAAACTTGGTTATGAAGAATTCTTTTTATTTGTTTCTAGGTCTTCTTTACATAACACAATGTATAATATTATAGTAATTTCCCCCCCCATTAGCAGAAAAATAAATAAATAAAATATATATTTTTGCATCTTTAGATTGTCTTGTTTTTACATTCATATTTGATCAAGCATTTTAACAGGCAGTGATGGCCCTAGGAGAGACATGACTTATAAAATGTGGGCATTTATTGATTACAAAAAACAGCTTGATATTTCATCAGTACAACAGCTTGAAATTTCATCAATAATAATAAAAAAGTAATTATACAGACAAAATGTGTAGCATATAGAGAGAGGATAATGAAAAGTTGTTTTTTTTAATGTTTGACTCACAGTTTTTTGCACTTTATATGTTGTTTAGTTCTGTGATGTTCATCAGCATTTATCTGAATGAAATATGGATGGCAATTCGATTTTTGTTTTTTTTCTGGTCTCATTCTCTGGCTTAGCACTAAAATGTTAATTGCTGATGGGTCAGTGCCAGCTGAATGATTCATTTAAAATTAGAAGCATCCTCTACTGTTTATGTCAAATGTCTGTTTTGAGTCATTTATTTTCATTTCTCAATGCTAATTGTAACATCAGACTGAAGTTATGATATACTTTTGCTCATATTTTATCTTTTGTTTTAGGTTGTTGATATTAAAGAAAAACTGAAGAAGTCTAAAAAGTTCTGGTCCACATTACCTGACAGCATCTGTAGTGATGTCAAAGTGACAGGTGACAGATCTAATGAAGAGGAATGCTGGAACGGGCACACGAAGGGCAGGTGGGGCATAGACTGAAAAACAGAAAAACAGGCTCCCCATCAGCATTGGCCAGAAGCACATTAATACCTTTATTTTTGAGGCAATTACAAAATCTTTGCTACATATATTTTGTGAAAGGATAACACACCAGCCATCAATAGTATTAACCATCAAAGATTGAATAAGTTATTTATTGTTCTGGGTTATTTCTTGTTATTTCTATAATGCTGCCACCCCCACCCTGAGAAGAAAAATGTTTCAAAATGGTGCTCAATGTGCCCTCTATTGATTCTGTCTTCAAGTCTTCAAATAGGCCAGTCACTGAAGAGAGATACGATTAAGGTGTTAACAGTGAAACGTGCAGAGGGTGAAAAGTAAAAAAGACATCAAAACCTACAAAATACGCAAACATACAGCTTTTGGAGGAAGTTAACTCTTCAGTGTTTTCCTAACTACAGCTCCCTATTACATTCTCATGTTCTATCTTTCAAGCATTTTTATGATAGGCTGCATCTCTTTTTAGTGGACAGATTAATTTTCACCATATACATTTAACATAGAGTAAATAAGAAAAGTGATTAGCAAAGTGTCGGTATCATTGGAAGTCATCTACTGTAGTAAACATGCACTGTGTATGAAGTTTCCTTTTGGATTTCTGTCACTAACAGGAGTCCAGTGTTTATGTATTCAACTGCCCAGACCACAATAGTGAGTAACACAATCCTTGAGCATTGAATTCAAAAACGTTCATTTTCTTTGATTTTCTGCTGGAGGTCTAGGGCAGGGGACGGCATCCTTGGCACTTCCAGCTGACGTCTTTGTTTCAGCCAAGTCCTTATTAATCAAGCTGAACCAAACAAACCTTCTGACCAAGTCCTAGACTACCTAATTACTGAAACCTGAAATGTAACAGTAGCCCAGGATCGGTGTTGCCAACATATTCTTCTACCATGAGTTCATATCAACTCATGGTACTACTCTAAATAATTAGAACAGAAATATTTCAACCCTTATTCTTAAAGTGTGAACTGCCTGTTTCAGGTAACTTTGCTTTAGCTGTTTTTTAAAGAGGCAGTTTGCTCATAGATAGTAATATGCAGTGTGTGGTTAAATTGGATTGCAATTCATTTGAGCTTTGTTAGTAATATATATTAATAATATATGGGAGAAATCAATTCCTGTTTTATTACAAAGACTCTGTATATGTACATAAACTTTTATTTTGTTATATGTATTCTACCTTGCAGGTACTTGCCTGAAATCATGAACAATGGCCTTACAAACCAGATTAATAACCCCGAAGTTGAAGTTGACATCACAAGACCAGACACTTTCATTCGTCAGCAGATCATGGCACTCAGAGTAATGACAAACAAGCTGAGAAATGCATATAATGGAAACGATGTCAATTTTCAAGATGCAAGTAAGTAACTCATACCATCAATAGACAGCCATCAGCACTTGGGTAGCAGGCATGATAAAGTAACTGCAATATATGTACTGGTGCACAAATGGTTTAGTAATACAACATGCTTTCCACTTTCCAGTGGGGTATGTGCAACATGACATCATCACTCTTCCTAAAGATACAGAGCTTTGCCACCTCTTAAAAAAATGTGACATCAGTCTCCTCAAACAGATCCTGCTTCCTTAATAGCAATAGTCTCAGAGAATTCATATATATTAAATCAGGAACACTTGCCATGGAATCACTTTTATTTCGCTCACAATGCAAAACATTTTTAGTACTGTATCAGCAGCCATGACAGGAACAAGGCAGGCGCTTCTATCTCCACCGATACCTCTGATTAAACATAGCATGTTATTACTGGTATAAAAAAAAATGGCTAATCTTATCACCATGCTTCCTCCTAGCAGCAAAACAATTCTCCATTAACAACTGTTGTAAAATTCAGATGTGGTAGAAACACTCCCTGAACGTTCATTAAGCACTGGAGTTATTTTCACTTTAGTACGTATTTACTTCAGCTTCAGTCAGGATGGTATTTTGATGATTGATGATTTTTAAGTCTTTAATTTGAAGGATGCACTTCAAGTCGAGTCATTAACACTGCTGAGATAGATAAATATATAGATGTGTTCTAAATGCAATCCCTGTGTTGTTGCTTTGTGCAGGTGATGAAGGCAGTGGGTCAGGAAGTGGCAGTGGATGCACTGAGATGTGCATCCCTGAATTTGAAGTTATCAGCACAAAAGCCCCCACTGTCGTCGTGGACAGATTTGCTGAAACGAAGGCTTCAGCCCCCAAGCCGAGCCACTCCCTGGTGCTCACTGTGTTCCTTCTCTGCACGCTCTTCGCACTGCAGAGATCATTGAGATAATGCTGGTGATCGTGCTGATGGACAGACAGCAGGCATTTGCTGTTTTGTTCATGTTGGACACATGACTACACCCTGGCAATTAAGAGTTTTTAAATGGAGAGCGCAGTACCATAACCTGCTTCCCCTTTTCCAAAGAATGCTTGGTGCCATGTCGAAGCAGCTTATGCCAAACTCCTTACTCCTTCTCCGGAGCTTTCTGAAGATGCTGTACTGAAGAACAACGTACTGTCCAAGACTTTACTTTAAATACAAATCTAATTTTTCTTTTTTTTCATACAGTAAAAGTGAAGACATCTCACAGAGACTTAAGATTGGACTAAGTTTCCATTTTACAAAGCCCCCCCACCACACAGAACAAAACAAACCACTGTGAGAATCCAATTCGAAAGAGCTCTTATGAAAACTGCAGCCTATTACTAAACACAATGTGAAATTGGAAAGATTGTGTTTTTAATAAAGGGTGTTGCCTATTGAAGATAAGACTTCTTAACATTTACTTTTAATTGAGCACTCTTTTCAGTTTATCTCCTATATGAGACTTTAAAAAAACAAAATCACTTTTTTAATATATATTTTAGGGGGGGGGGGCTTTTTGATTTTAGTGTTATTGGTGTATTTCTTATTGGTCAAAGTGGTTGGTTCAATACGCAAATACGAAGAAAAAAGTCATTTTTCATTTTCCTTTGGTAGAGTTGGATCCCCCGTTTCTATTAAGAGTTTTTAAAGTATGAATTTTTTAAAGTCCTACTGAATTGTTAGTACAGATCGTTCATATCTCTTCACAGCTCTAGGAATGACTGCGTGGTGTTTCTTTTAGATGCAGACCATACAGATTTGTTTTGTACTGGTTGTGTTTCATAAAAAAAGTACTTTTTAAGTATACAGGTTTTTACTAATCTAGCAATTACTGATCGTATGAAATTGAAAGGCAGTAAATGTCCTGCCTTAAGACTTTAAGCCATGAATGTTGGGCATGCTTATCATGTCAGGGGTACCAGAACCCAGGAGTTGACTTTACACCCATGTTAACTGAAGCACTGTACACTATTTGAATCTGATCCACTGTATCTTCTATACAAAAAGAAAAAAATGCATTATATCTATAGAGAAAATATGCTCATACAATGGGTCATATTGCTATTACATAGGATAGCCTTTTAACACATGTATTTTTAAAAGAGGGATTTTGCTTCTGACAACTAGGAGCAAAACAATGTATTTCTCTTATTTAGTCTTAGTATTAATCATCTATTTTTATAATCACAGATTTTAAGAAATTGTATCTATTAGCTCAGGGTTGACATGTCTGTAAAAATGCAAGGTGTTTTGTCAACCGTTTTTTGTTTGTTTGTTTGTTTATTGCGCATGCTAAACTCCTTCAGGCCCCTCTCTTGTTTTTCTGGTGCCCTTTCAATCCTCCATCCAATAGATATCATTATAACTTCTCAGCTTCTCTTGCCAAAGGGATAGATAATCCCTTTAGGTTGCTCAGACACAGTGAGGACCTGGCCAGTTTCATGTTCTCAGGGTGTTAAATGCGCCCAACAACACATTCTGCCTCAGTGACAAATTGAAGGTTCAGTAAATATGAGGAATGAGTCGGGATGTTGGGATTCAAGTAACAAGCACCTCAATTCAGGATCGAAAGCTTAATGAGTCAAGTGTTTGTCAGTTACATTCAATGTGCCCATAGCACTACACGCTTAAGTGCAAATACATGAAGTAAGACAGAACAAAAAAACACTGCATCTTACATTGTAGCCCTTTTTATGCTGTTTTTGTTTCGTACTACAATCATATTTATCGCAAAATAACCTAAGTAGATATCATTACAAATAATTTAACAAAACAAGGAGTGTCTTTTTTTTATTATTATTTTTTTTTAGAAGCCTGTGTTTTGCTTGGTATGCATTACCTTGCCCATTTTCAGAAGTTGGGGTTCTAAATCTGTCTGAAACTCATTAAGACTATATAAGAAATCTCACAGGTAGGAGTGATGGAAAGGGTTGTATATAGTGCTCGATCAGGATGCTTAACTTGAGACTCATTTGTCATTTGCCGAGCTTCAGAATAAGGATGCTTTTTGCTGGATTCCCCAGCAGTACATTTCATTTGGGTTTTAATTTCTTTCTCGAGTCTGATCATGACTACAGTGTTGAATTGTATGCCAATGTTTAAACTGTCTGGTAAATACTCAGCAGCCCACTGCTTAAACACTCTGCAATATTCTACATTTATTTTCATTTCAGTTGCCAATCATGAGATATTTTGCCAAATCTATGTGAGGTATAATAAAGCTACCCAATGTATTATTTTTAGCTCTTTACTCCCTTAGAAACTCCTAGTTGCATTATAGCAAATAAAACATAAATACAGGCTTCTTCAATTAACCATTAGAGGGATGTATATGTATATTGTCCAAAATGCTCCTGGTTTTAACAAGCTGTTTGGAAAGTTATATTCAGTATTAATTTGCAGTGGCAGGTATGGGATTGATCGTCATTTGGAGATGACATAAAAACAATATTGTGCAACATAGTATTGTGCTATGCAGTTTTGAGGCCTGAGGCACAACTGAAAATGAACTTGTGGATGAGGTCAGTAAAAAGAATTTGAGAAGGTCAGTAAAGGGAGTAGGGCTGGGAGTACAGTGCTAAATCTGCTGCTGCCGTGCACAAGGTATAAATCAAGGTTCAAGTTCCGTGAAGCTTAAAAAGCTAGCAGGGCTGGAAATGAGAAACTTAAGTGCCAGCGACAATTGGGTAAAGCTTGAAAGCACTCTGGAGTATTTTCATGGCTACAGCAATAGTGAGGAGAGCGGGTATTGGAGTAAACAAGTTAATATCACTAAAGCAGACACTTCTAAAATGAAAGCTAACAGAAAAGTAAATGTCTCATTTGTTATGGGCCTCAGGTTTCAAAAGTTGCAGTGATTAGGAAACTTTTATTAAGGCTTATAGCTAGTATAATGGTGTTAAGGTAATTTACAATATTCTGTCATTTTCCAACTTTTGTTACAGATAGTAAAAGCCATCAATAGATAACACATTATGTATATACGTAACTCCGGCATCAGAACAAAAACATTTATTCATCGCTGACTGTAGCTTGCATATATTACATATTTATGTTTTATATTTTAACTGACTTTATACTTATTTAACTTGTGTTCAGTTATCAATAATAAATAGTTTCAAAGAGCAAGCCATTTAATTTGAGTTAAGGTCTACATTTACTGGAAATAAAACATTTTATACAGATGGATAGATATTATTATTACACTATGGGATTTAAAAGAACAATTTGTGAATCTCCTTTAAACAGCGAGCAAGTGCTTAACAAAGATTAATGTACTCATCTACTTTAAATACAGTATTTTCCTGTAACGATGTTGCCACTTCTCCATCTCATTGTGTAACTATTGTCAGTATGTCTGACACAGCTGACAAAGGTTTTGCTTTTGCTGTAAAATCACACAAAATGTGTCCTTTATTTTGTACTTTTAAATTATTCCAACTCAGTGTTTTATGTAAAGAACGGACTCTGTATGTTTACATCAACAAGAATAAATCTTGAAGGGTGTTTCAAAACAGTTTAACACATTTTATTGTAAACAAAAAAAGTATTTTACATGACTTGCAACCTAACTTTTTTTTTTTTTATTACATTTGGTTACTTTTTCTTGTAACATAACTATATAATTGGAGGTGTGCTAATAAAACATGAATTGAAATATAGTCAACTTGCTGACTATTGTTTTTATATGGTTTACAAAAAAGAAGTTTTCATGTCAACTTTATACTTAAGAATTTGAGCCTTTTTTCATAATGCTACCAATTTGCAGCTGCAAAATTGAACCACAGCATGGTTTACTAAGGTGCTGTGTGTGGTAAATATCTGAACAAACTACATTGATTTGTGGTTTTGTTTCTTCATCCATTAACAGAAGCATTCATCACACTGCATATCCTTGAGAGAAAATAGATCCAGGGAATTTGTGAACTTCATTAGGTTGCAAGTTTAGTTCAGTCTATATTTCTGCTAATAAGCTTTTTTTCTGTTCATTGTTGTCATATAACTGGATCTAACAATCCAGAGATTCAACAATGAAGAATGTTTTCACTGTTGTCAAATTAATTAATGAGTAGCCTTCAAGATGTAGTATGGTATTACTTCAATTTGGCACCGCAGCGTTTACTTGAAATTGATAAAAATGACTGCAGCCCTTAAACGAGGGTGGCCTTTATTAATAATACTATGCTTTATGAATGCTGCAATATTTTATTACATGATTTAAGGCATTTTAGAAGCAGCGCCGTGACAGGCTCTGATCTACAACACTACACGTGTGTTTTTGGGGCTTGAATGCAGTACATTTACTGACAGTTAACAAGAGCCCATTAGGTGAGAGTTGGGAGATCAAGGGAGTACTGTATCAGCCAATCAGGAGTGTGTATTGGTTGCTATAGGGCAGGACAAGAAGAGGAGAGAAAGAACAGTAGTTAAGTGTGATGCAGTTGTTTTTCTTAACAAAAAATATTACCTCAGAAATATCGGTTTGATTTCTGATAAAACTAAAATATATCCTACTTGGTTATTTTTTTCTCATTGTAATTTATGTGCTTGTTTGTAATTTCTCTAAGAGAAACAAACTAAATCTTCTTAAATGATAGGCCATTTTTTATGTAAATTGTAGAGGACTGAGTAATATTCCAATTGAATAAGAAAAATAAAACTAAACCCCCTACAAGAAGATATCTTCAGCCAGCTTTGAAAATAGCACTTAGTGACCAGCAAAGCTCTAAGTTCCTCTGAGTTTAAGTTTTCATCATCCAAGCTGAGGACAAGGTAAAAAGCCCTTGTTTTATACCCTGCTGTGTTGGCACTGAACTCTGCTTGGGGGGGAAAAAAAAAAAAAAGAAAAATTAAAAAAAGGGACATGAAGGACTGCTGTGCCTGTAAGTAGTTCTTGGGTTGACTGTCAGGACTGTACCATTAAATAAAATTTGCTTAGTAAGGTGTGTGTACATTACTTTGTATTACACTGTGGATTGAGGCTGCAGTCTCTTTGGGGGGCGTCGCATGGACATAGCCAGAGTTGTGCATTAATTTGACATAATACAGTATTTAATTAGTACACTAAACATTTCCAATCCTTTCTACTATTTAAGCATAGGGGAGGGATCCCCTCTACGCAAGCCTGCTCTGCCTAGACATGCAGATTGCTTTTTCCAAATGCTGGCAGGTCTTTTCTTTTTTAATTCCCTTCACTTAGGAGCAGGAGGTTAGGTGGACAGTCAACGGGCCCTTGGAAGTTCAGAGAATTATAGTGTAGGAACAAGACAAGAGCAGTTCCTTAGGTAAGCTAGTTCCAAAAGCATGTGGAACTTTATTAAGACAGAGCTGTGGAAGTCAACTCATTGCTGAGGAATACAGTATGCCAACACTTATCACTAGGGCACCAAAAAAAATAAACAAACACGGAATACCCATGATATTAACATTTTTTTGTTGGTCTCCTCCAACCATCCTTGCTCTATATTCCACTTCTGTCCAGGTGGCAATGTCCCTACTAGAAGAGCTTTGATACTTTGTGGTATGGCTATTGGAGTGTATATTCCCCAGTTGCTCCAAAGACTATTTTCTCTATAAATATAAATGCAACAATAAAATAAATAAAATACTGCCTGTAAATCTCAGCTACTTCTGTGTTCTAATATAATGTGATTCTCTGGACAATTTAACTTCCTTCCTGAGCAGGAATGCAGCTCGGGCATATGGGTTCTGTGCAAGCAGATCCAGACAAGGACCAGTTACAAAATAGAGCCTAAAACTCACAGCAACATCCAATGAGCAAACCAACTTCTTTTTCAGGAGGACAGACTCTCAACTGGAAAGGGTCAGCATTGGGAGGTCAAGCATCTAGACATACAGAACAGCAATCACAGCTCACTCCTAATGTGGCTGTTCATTATACCATACTAGGCTCGAAGGTGACTATGGTTGTTCAGGTAATGTGGAGAAAAAAAAAAAAATGCTTGTTGAAAGATTTAATACAAAACATTACAAAAACAGCACCTTAATGGTTTCTGTAAAAATTATGCACTTTCTCAACATTTTTCATGATTATATAATATAGATTAGTTACCTCACTAGTTTCACAGGATGCAGAAAAAAAAAAAACTGCTAGTTACAATTACAAAATGGGACTAAGCTTTTTCAGTATACTTTCTGTTTGTGAACTCTGCTTTTAGTAGAGGTTCAAAGCCTTGTTTTGGTCTTCTCTTTATGGAAAGACCTAGTAGCAGAAGTAAAAGGAGAAGTCCCAAAAAGGCACCGCCAAGGACAGATCCAAGCAGAATGGCTGCTGCAGAAGCATCACCTGTTCATAAATACATAAAAAAAATTCATACACCATTCTTTAGTAATGGAAAGCTTAGGGACCAAGTACTAGGAGTTATTACACCAGATCCCATTGAAAAAAGCTTGTATAAAAACAATGATTCTATGCGATTGTGTACATTAAGCACCATAACCCTTATTACATATCTTTATGTAAAAACACAAGTACTACATATGTATGTTTTTAGTTTGGTGGATAATCGCAGCAGAAACCATAAAAAAAGACCTTGACCGAGGGGAAATTGTTTAAATGCCATCAGTGTTAAATAAGATTAGAAATTGAACCAAACCGTATGGTACAGGCAGCATAAATAAAAATTACCTGGGAGATCAACAGAGTAAGAATACCCCAGTTGTTCTGATGTCACAAAAAGATCCTCATTAGTTACTGGAGGAAAAAATGGTACCATGTTGTAATCTCTGTTGTGACCAATAGGAGCCAGCTCATCAGGCCAGGCCAAGTTGGATGGAGCAAACCGTTTCAACCACTCTTCAAAAATGGCATCGGTAAATGCATGCAGAACCTAGTAGGGACAGCAGCAAACAATTATAAATCACATTAACAACAACTTCTGTAACCAGTTTCAAGATAGACCTGTCATGTCATATCCATGACAAAGATATTAAAAAAAAAAAAAAAAATGCATGTGAATCTCAGTACATAAGTTAAGCAAGTTCCATATTACCAGATTAAGTAAATACATTCACAATCTTTGTGCCTACCACAAAAATAGGATCATTGGCAGCAGAGTGGGACAGAGCGCTGGTTCCATTGAGAAAGGAGTGGACCAGATTATGAAGGTTTGTCACAGAGGCGTCGAATTCGCCATCAGGTTTATCAAACCCTTCAAGTGCATTCCTAGAAAGAAATACAGCAGCTGTATATTCCCAAGTCCAGGTTATGGTACTTGCAAGATAAGGGGCAACACAACATCCCCCTCAAACCAACAAGACCCATTTAGCAATTATGAACTTGTACTCTGGAAACAACTCAATAAGACCATAGTGTCCCATACAAGACTATTGTCCATCACAAGCACAGACTTTGTTCCATAATTGTTACAATGGCCACCTTAACCAGTTTAACGGCAGGGGTCGACCTAGCCCTCCCCTCGGGCAGCATTGAGCCAAATGAGCGCCGCTCCCTGGGAGCTCCCGTCCTCAATCAGCCAAGGAATAGCCTGGACTCGAACTGGCGACGTCCAGGACTATAGTGCGCATCCTGCACTCCACATGGAGCACCTTTACTGGATACGCCACTCGGGAGCCCTCAAATAAGTTGACATTTGCTCAAGGCCATTTCATGGATGTAGAAGACCCGGGCCTTTCAGACAAGTCTAATGAACAGACTGTCAAAAAAAAAAAAAAAAAGCCAAGTTTACCTGAAACTGAAAGTAGAGTTCTGAAAATAAGGTGGGCTATCAAAATCCCTAAGGGAGAGACAGCTCTGCACATCGTCCATGGTTGGAAGACTAACATTGGTCCTTTCAAATGGGTTTCTTCTCAGCACACCTTCATTGGTTCCATTACACAGAGTAACCAGCTCGTTATATTCATCTAGGCTGAAATAGTTAACATATTAATCAGGTTACTTTTCAGCTGAAGAGACATTGAATCCTTCTTCAACCACAATATGCTGCATTTATTTATTAACCTGTTGCAAACAATCCCCCACTTTGAGAATCTTGAGCCAGGACTGATCAGGTCTGGTTCATCTGAACGTGATCCTCCTAAAAGCGAATCTGTACACACATCACATTCATTTGATCCAGTGGCAAAATTCCAATAAGGAATGGCAAAATTGTCATTTCCAGTTAGCTTCTGCAAGAGACAAAAAAAAAAAAAAAAAAAAAGTTTAAAGGTAGCATCAGCATAAAGCAACAGAAAAGGACCAGCTTCAGAATACTGAAGTCTAAAATTTCAAATGAATAATCGCTTCTTGGCACTTCTTAACAGCAATACAAATCGTTTTGTACCGTGTGTATCAGTGGGTTCAACTTTCTCCAACAACTAGGTCTACAAAAAAAGGCCATTAACAAGTTATTCAAACCTAGAACACATTGCCAACATTTACATCACAAAAAAACACTTATACTAGGTCTTCTTTACTGATATCAAACTGTTTCTCTAGACAGTCTTCACAGAAAGGTATATATTTATATGAAAAAAAAGAAGGCATAGATGTCTTTTTTGCAATGACACCCCAGGATTGTGAGAAACACAAAGACGCAGAGCTTCCAGTGATGAAAATCATTGTTAAAATCTAAGAACACAAATATTGGGTTATATTGACAGAATACAAAAAGAAAAAGGCTGCTTATTCACAAGTGTTATGATTACTTTTATTGAAGTATAAAAATGTTCAATTTATGGCAAGTTATTTGTAGAGTTTGTATGATCACATTGAAAACCTCAATTTAAAAAACACCGGTCTAAAGTTTTACATTTAAATAAGTTTTACTGTTCAGGTCTCCCAACACCAGGTGTTGGGAATGACAATTCCTTCGCTGGAGGACTTGCACCAAAACGTGTCAATAATGATTCTCTCCTTTGCCATTTCTACGTGAAAGGCAAGCATTCTTGTTCCTGTCTGGTCAGGGTTTTAACAAACCTGAAGATCTCTTTCCAGCTGTAGCAGGTGGTATCTGTGCCAGGTAATGAAGGCAGGCCCTTGGTGTGAAAAATCGATTCCCTTAAAGGGACGTCCAGGCCCTGCAACAAAACAGCAAAGAAACAGGACAAAACATCATAACCAAAAGGCCCAATTTTGAATCAAAGGCACATTTTCCGAAAGGAATACAACTCACAGTATTAAGCTAGTAAGAAGCCACACATATGCAGGAAGAAGCAGTTTGACTATTTCCGAGATGTTTCTTCACATTATTCTAATGAATGTAGGCATTCTTAATTGCTCATTTTTATATTTTGCTTTCAAAGCAAGCAAAGAATGTAAACAGTACTACGGATTTCAGTATTGGTAGCAATGTTATTGTCTCATCCTTTTGTCATTCTAGCCATTGACACATTTAATGAAATTTGTTCACGTCTAACTTATTCTTGACTTGAATAAGAAATCATTGAAAATGGATTCCCCACCAGGTGGTGTTGTTTGACTAGCTAGTGCCAAACTTGAGGTATTGCTGCAGAACGAAGGCTCCCACAGAGTAGCTCGCAGGGTAGTGCTGCATGCGCAACTTTTGGATATCATTATATGCTACAGCCAGATCACATAAGGGTGATAAAGCTAGAAAACAAAACTTTAATTCATAATAACCTAACCCTAAACCCAAGGTTGGTGGGGTATTCTGGTCATGTGGTAGTGGTGTTGAAGGTCAATGAAGCACAGAGTAAATTCCTCATGCAGCACTACCCTGTGGGAGCTACAATGCTAGTGCCTTTGTTATGCAGCTACTGTATACACTCTTGAAACATTTCCAAACAAAAACAGCAATAACCACATTTGAGGGCTCCCGAGTGGCGTATCCAGTAAAGGTGCTCCATGTGGAGTGCAGGATGCGCACTATAGTCCTTTACGTCGCCAGTTCGAGTCCAGGCTATACATGCTATATAAAATTTATTCTTCAAAGAAACTGGGTCACCTAAAGTGGTTGAAAATTCACAGATCTAATGACAAGTGCATAACTGAACAGCAAGGCAGCAGCACTGTACTTTGGACATTGCGTATACTCATATTTAGGTTGCGTTTTTTAAACAACCTGGACAGACTAAAAACTCAATTTCACTTACCCAGCAGTGTGTCTCTAACAGAGTAGTAGTGCAGCCACACAAAGTAATTATAGACAGAGATATTGGTGACCTGTGGATCGGTCCCGTTTGGCCCGAGCACGCCCAGCCAGTGTTGGGTTGCAACCACAAAGTCAGGGTGGGTGGTTGTCTTTGCTCGATCGAGTGCGTCAAGAAACTCCTCCAGCTCAGCTGGAGTTAAAGAATGAATGTTCTTTCGAACAACAGGAGGCTTTCTCAGCTCGCAGTTGGGACCAGTCCAACCAAACTTGCACTCTCCACAGTTGTATCCAGCAAAGTTTCCTGATGAAAAATGAGATTATAACCATTCATTTTTACAACATTTTCTTCAGGGGGACACACAATGTAACAAACCACACACAATTGCTTTGCAATGGATTAGATCACAAGCGTCAACAATAATTCTCTGCTAACAATCAAGTTCTTACAATTGTAAAATTAGCAATTTTTCTACTAAATATTCCAGATCACATGAAACAAATGGATAAATTGTATTGATCAGCACAGTAACAAATATCTTAAAGTAGCCCACATGTTTTCCACATTCCTATAAAAAAAGACTTCTCTAGAGTTAACAAAAAAAAAAAAACTTGACAATGGCATCACCAGTAGAAGCAGCGCTAAAGAAAAAAATGACACATATATATGCACACACACAATAGGGCAGGTTTGTCACAACAGAAAGTTAATGCGAACCAAGATCATGCAACAGTCTCGACACAGGGGTTGTACTGACAGACTGGAGAATTGCAAACAATACCGATACACAAAAAGGGAGACAAAACCAAGTAACTACAGACCAATAAACACGATTATATGTAAACTATAAGATCCAAAATGCCCTGTCTCAGGATAATGTTACCAGTCAGCATGGTTTTATGAAAAGGGAGATTGTGTCTAACCTGCTTCATTTGAGGATGCAAGATCAACAATGGGTAACTGCAAAGCATATGACCTGGTTTATTTAGATTTCCACAAAGCTTTTGATAATGTCCTGCACAAAGATTAATACTCAAACTGAATGCAGTAGGGATTCAAGGAAATGCATGCACATGGATTAGGGAGTGGTTAACATGTAGAAAACAGAAGATACCGATTAGAAGAGAAACCTCAAAATGGAGCGAGGTAACCAGTGGAGTACCACTAGGGATCAGCAGTAGGTCCTCTGCTATTCCTAATCTACATTAATAACTTCAAATTTTGGTATAAAATTTGCAGAGGACTCAAAAACAGGAGTGGCAAACACCATTGCAGCAGCAAAGGTCATTCATAATGACCTAGACAGCATTCAACTGGGCAGACACACAGCAAACAACATTTAGAGAAATGTGTAAGGTACTGCACACAGGCAGCACAAACGTGCATTATAAATATCATATGGGAGATAATGAATTGAAGGAATCTATGAAAGACCTAGGACTTTGTTGACTCAAAATGTCAACATCTAGACAATGTGGAGAAGCTATAAAAAAAAAAGCCAACAAGATGCTCGGCTATATAGTGTAGAGTTAAATCAAGGGAAATAATGTTAAAACTTTACAATGCATTAGTAAAACCTCATCTAGAATACTGTGTTCAGTTCTGGTCACCTCACTACAGAATGGATATTGCTGCTCTAGAAAAAGAGTGCAAAGAGCAGCCAGAATTATTCTGGGTTTAAAAGGCATGTCATATGCAGACAGGCTTAAAATAATTTTATCTATTCAGTCTTTAACAAAGACGCGGCAATCTGATTAAAGCACTCCATTCTAAACTGTGCTGACAAGGTCGATCCAAGGGACTTTTACCTGAAAAAAAAAATAGGACCAGGGGGTCACAAATGGAGATTAGATAGAGGCATTCAGAACAGAAAATGTACACCAAGAACTGTGAGAATCTGGAACCAGCTCCCCAGTAATGCTGTTAAAGCAGACACCCTGGGATCCTTCAAGAAGCTGCTTTGAGTAGTAAATATGACCGACGATCGCCTGCTTGGAACGGTTTCTGTTAAATTTGTTTTACCTAAATCCGCTGCAGTTAGTGCTGCTGTAATACAAGCTTATGCACAAGCAGCATCAATTACGTGTAAATAAACAATGTATGTTTAAACCACATATGAATGTGGTATTTCATTTATATGGAATACCTGTAAAACAGTATTTTCAATCAAATATACAACTGTAACTATAGTGACATCCCCAGTAAATTATGCATATCAGTACCATCGAAAGGTTCCAACCTTCCTTTGATAACAGTATGTAACACAATTTGTTCCTGGGTAGTAAGTGTTATTTCCTAATTGCTTATGCCTCAAAAGTATAGAAAATGGCTATTATTCCCCACAAACTTTGCTTTTGTGACCAGGACAGTGATTTTTCAAAATATCACTATTTCCAATAGGAAAACGGGCAAATGTGTGTCTTCATTCACAGTCAGAAAAAAAACATATGAATCCAAATTAACATGTATTTATACTACAGTAATACAAAAATGACTACAAAAGATTTAGAACTGAGTAGTTTGAGATTTTATACTGTAAATGCAGTATAATCAACTCTCAAAAAACTACTCACTTCTAAATCTTGTAGTCATTTTTGTATTACTGTAGTATAAATACATGTTAATTTGGATTCATATGTTTTTTTCTGACAATGAAAGACACACATTTACCCGTTTTCCCATTGGAAATAGTGATTTTGAAATATCACTGTCCTGGTCACAAAAGCAAAGTTTGTGGGGAATAATAGCAATTTTCTATACTTTTGAGGCATAAGCAATTAGGAAATAACACTTACTACCCAGGAACAAAAATAAATAAAATTTGTTACACAGTGTAATGAGTTCCGAACCACTGAAGGTAAAAATGTACCCTTCATTGCAGCCCTAGAAATCCACACACCTAACAATGCACCCTCCTTTAAAACAGGGGTCTTATATTAGTTTCAGAGCAGATTATATTTTATATATATATATATTATATATATATAAAAAAATTTTTTTGAATTACCAATACTGAATTATTTTACTATTTGGTAGTGTCTGACACTAGTCAGTGTTTTACTGAAGGAAATTAAAAAAAAAAAAAAAAGTGGTGCATGGTTATACAAATTAGCAGCCTAACTTAGTGGTGTGCTGTTTTGAGTAGATACCTCCAGTGATGAGAGTTAAAGAATGAATCACGAGATCAGTTGGGTCAGACATGTAGCACAAATCACATGAATGCTTACTACCACTTTAGACGCTGATGTGCTTAAAACGGGCCTCACCTTAATCCACTCTGATTGAAGGCATTTCTCATGGAAAAGTCACCCATGCAGCTACAACTTGTCAGTTCTTGTTTTCCTAGTATTTCAGCACAATTTCATATAGTAAAGATGGCATTTGGGTACCCCAGCACTTGCAATGGTTTGTTGCTCATAATGTGAATATTTTTGGAAGGTGTCCGAAACTGGACTAGTTCATAATTGCTGTAAAAAGGTGCTTGCTCTATATCACACGCACACTGGCCAGAGGAAAAACATTTTCTACAGTATTTACTATGCGGTGTCCGGGAACAGCAATCAAATTAATCCTGTCCATATATACCAGGGCAGGTGTAGTTAAGTAGGCAAAGATAGTTAACTACAGTGTACATAAAAGCATGTCCAAATACTGCAAAATATTCAATTGTAAATTTACATACCCATTTTTAATAGTTTGATTAGAGTCTGTACTACAACATGCAAGGAGGCTGTGGGGTCCAATGGTACAGGTCTTGTAACCAGGAGGTCCCCGGTTCAAATTCTGGTTTAGCCACTGACCTTGTGCTCTGTCTTTCAGTGAGACCTTGTTGTAACCAAGTGACTCAGCAGCTGAAACATATTCACACACCGAGTCTCTACATCGCCTTGGATAAAGGCATCGCTAAATAAATAGCAAATTAGGTTTATAGTAGTTAATTAGGGTGTTCACATAATAGCCTTTTTACAATACAAGTTTTACTTACCCAAACACCTGCAGGTCCGGTTGAAGAATTTCGTGGGCCATCTTTCACGGTCATCTACATTCCGTAGTCTGTAGGGTCCACTCCAAGGCTTCTCGTCCACCCTCACGTTTGCGCAATTCCCTCGTCCCGATGAAGATCCACACGCGTCTTCGGTATCAGAGCTAAGCGGAGGACAGCACTGTTTGGAAACAATCGCTTCAACAGTGGAGCACACTCTGGGAAACTGGGCACTCACAAGAACCCATGAAGAGAGGGAGAAAAACAGGAAACTCAATAAAAACCGATGCATAGCGTCATGCATATGGAAAACACTGTCTTCAACAGAACGGTTGTAAATCGATTCCTCGCTAATTTTATGCGCGCGTGTGGTTGTTTTAATTAACAGATAAACTTTTTATCCAGTCACTTTGTTAGGGTTTCAACAAACAATGAATTGTTCCTCTAGTTAGGGTCGGCAAAATCAATTTAAATATGGCGCAGCTGCATTTCTCTTTAGAAATTAACTATATCTCTACATGCAGTAATTAACACACCAGATTAATTAAAACTATTTGAAACATATGCTGTTGCTTCTGCGTCCTTGGGTTTCACTGCACTGTGTGGGGTATTTATATCGGTTTACACAAAGAACTAATGAGATGGATTATCAGGTCATACACGTGTCTTGTGGTAAGCACATGATCCTGGTATTTAGGGGGTCGTATATAAGACAAATATATTGGTCAATTCAACCAGAGGGGGGGGAATGTTGTCAGACGTTACAGTATGCTGTAAAATCCAAACTATTCCGATTTAGGCAGTTTAGTTTTTAAATATTGCCAGTATTTGTTCAATGAAACAAAGGCAAATGTGTATGGGTTTATTCAAACGGTCACCAGATGTAATAAGATTATACCTACTGTCAAATACATAGTTTGTAATAATTGTACTTTAATAGTAATGTTGTTATACTGCCCCATTCATCCATATTGCAAACATAATAAATACACGCATACATTTTCTAAAATCAGTATAAATAATGTTTTTATACAACTCACGTGGCTCTATTTCCAGAAGTTAATTTTTTTTTTTTTTTTTTTTCGTTTATACTGACCTACTGGGGGCGCAAATAGTTGCAAGCATACTGCATATCGTTTAAAACCAACAATTTGTTGACAAAATACCTGCCCACCTGTCTAAAGGGACGAGCAATCTCTCCTATTGCCTGGTATAAAGTAATAGACTACTATAGCGACAGTATAATTACTGTCTGATATCTTAGATTTTTTTCTTTTTATTAGAATATTTGTGGCATGAACCAGATACGAGTAGGGGAGACCGGGGCTGGTAGTGACACTTTTTACTCTTCATTATTCTCCTCAATCTGGTGCCATGCTGCGAGGTTCTGTTCCTCGTTATATTGAAGAATAGCTCTTCACGTACAAATTGATGTTTTTTTTTTTTTTTTTATTTCAGCATAACTTTATTCCAAATATGATATTTGGACGGTTGGAAATGCGCCGGTCCCATACTGGGGTTGGTTGTCACAACGTATGTTCTTGATTTTACAGTAGCCAATAATGCAACATTTTTAGTGTTTTTTTTTTTTTTTTTTTTTTTTTTTTTAATAACAAAGTTTCTACAGTGTACAATGCCAGAAAAAGTTGTATTATTACTTTTTATGTGAACATAAAAAATACAGACCTATATATATTTTAAATGTTGACCCATGCTACAAAATAATGCCTCCACAGAACCAGAGGACAAACAGTAAATAATTCAAATAAACATTATATGGTGAACCTACTGGTTTTGTTTTTACACTAAAAGTTAACCAGTATCTGGTTATATTTAACATGGCCACCAGTTCAAACAAACTCCGATACTACTAAGAGTTATAACATATATAACAAGATATGCATTTTTTACTTTGGGTATGAGAGAAAAAAAAAAGTGCTAACCTTTATGTTTGATGGAATTTACCTCAAAGATGGTTGACTTCCAGACAATAGAAGACACATTTCAGTGTTAGTATCACCTGCCTGCACCATCTAGTTTCATAGCTATGAGCACTGTGACAACCAACCCCGATCTCCCTTACGTCATGACAAATCATGACACACGACAATAAAATAGATGAATAACTAGATAAAATAACTGATGTGTTCCTTTTAAATGTATTTACTAATTTGTTGGAAGCAAGCCTATACAATCACTAGTAATTAAAAACACAGGGGTTGTAAGGAGGAGGAGGAGGAGGAGGAGGAGGAGGGGGGGGGGGGGGGGGGTGTAGACTGATGTCACCACGGGTTGTTTAGAAGTTATGTGTTAGACAAGATGCAGAAATGGAGATGCAGTCTGCTGTCTCCAATATTGGTAACTATACGCATTGATGCCTTTTTCATATTGCATGCTGATCTTGAAGTTTGATAAAGAGTTATAATTAAACTGACTGTTGTGCTGTTGGGCGAAACATTTTGTCTTCATCCACAAAATAAGCCAATGAGCCAGTAACAATTCTAGTGTTTTTGTTGTAGGCATGCAATTCTATCATATACTTTTGTTATTATTTTTCGTGACATGTGGACTAATTGGTGTTTATTGTATCTGTCTATGCTTGGTTACTATGACATTGAATAAATCCATTGAATAATCTTGTTTACAACAGGGATTGGCCTATAAACGATTTTGCAAATAAACCCCTTCAATTAATTGTAGAAAATGTGGCACCACTTTTTGTATTTTTCTTTTATCATTTTAAAAAAGAACTCGCCTCAGAACTCTAATCAACCAATCAAAAAATAGAATTCTTAATGACCATATTATAATATGCCAAAGAATAGACTGAGCAATCTTACTGGCTACAAGTGTAATCATACCAGCATTTCTGGGAACTTTCAGAATCATGCCATGATTCTCTTGACAACCTACTCACTTTGAAAAGGGTGGAGGGTTCCATTTTAGAAGTGCAATAACACACTAAAAGGTGTTTAAATATGATCCAACCTCAGACATAAGCTGTTTAACAACACAATCAGGTGTGCTGATGTTGGACCATATTAGAACAGTTACTGCTTTTGTACCACTGTTTTGAATAGTGTTTTTCAATTGACACAACTGATAGATATCTGACAAAGCATGATATGCTTTTTTCACACCAAAAGAAAATGTGCTGTCATTTGTCTGCAGTATAAATGTTCAATAATTCAACAATAGTCTTTTCAATGTTTCCAATAAGGAGTGATTATTTATGTCTGTTGCACACTGGTGCTATTTTTGCATACCAAATGTACTGATGTGGCTGGAGAAATTACCAAGGAATAAACCAATGCATATAGATACAACACATTTGAGGAAGAGGCAAATTAAAACCTCCTGTCTTGCTACTTGAAATCTTCCTCTCCACTTCAGATTTCAATTAGCAATCAGATAATGCATCTTCTGGGATTAGGGTTTTTTTTTATTTTACAATTTTATTCACAGTCTTAACTAACCTTTGTTTCTTGTTCTCTTCTGCTCACAGCTACAGAGGTAGTGTAGCAATTACCCTAACTTAATAGAATTAAATAAAAATTTTTTTAAAAAAAAACAGTAAGGATATAGAGCAATCTGACATACATGTCATAACAGGAGTGCCATTCTTCAAACCAGAGTTCAGTTGGAACGAAGTTCAGAAGTTCAGGATTGGAGGGGGTTACTGATTTGAGTTGGCAATGATTGTGTGGTAATTATTTAAAAAAAAAAAAAAAAAAAAAAAAAACAGGGTCCTGGCATTCAGGGAGCATAGGAGGACTGTTGCCAATCCTATCCAGTGTCAGATGCTTCAATTCCACTGTAGAACAAATAGAGAGAGCTGTGGAAGGAGTTCTGGCAGATTCTTTTGCGCAGCAGCAAGGCTCATGAAATGTGAAAGATATACACTACTGCACATGCTTTAGGAGGGAATTTGCAGCAGCAGAAAGCATAGAGCATATATATCCACAGAATTAGCAAGCCCACAACCCTAGATGAACAAGTAGGCAACCACTTAAGGAAGACAGGCTTTGCAGAATGCTCATTTGGACCATTCTAAGTGCATTCCCAGGATAAGCTAGTAAATGATGCACAGAAAAGGGTTGCCATTGACAGCTGTGAAATGAGCTTTATTATTACAGCTGTGGTTTGAGCTACAGTACCAATGTCTGAATGAATTGATGGTTAGAGGCAGAGGTCTACCCTTTTAGCATCCAGCCTCACCAGTTATACATATTGCTGCACCCTGTGATCAGGAGCTATGCTACACATTTCTACAGAATAAATGATCTTTTAGCTCAGTATCAGTTTTTCGATACCCTTAGTAAGATGGAGCACCACATGTGTTGTAAACTTTTCTGTCCAGGCTATCTCAACGAAACATTGGAGCTTCCAATGAAGAGGGAAGCACCCAGGCTGCCAGAAAACAATAGGAATCTTACAAAAAGAAAAAGAAACAGTTTAAAATGCACAGTGTTAATTTATTTATATTTCATAATTAAGACACAACAGTATTGATATCAGGCTTTAAATTCCGTAAGTTTTACAGCGGAGTGCACTGCTTGGCACATTTAGTTCCTACAGTTCAAATACAGCTTAGTGTCCAGTTGACTCCTATTAAGAATTCTTGAGTATAAACATGATATAAAGGATATATAGATACGTTATTTGGAATAAAAGTCTACTTTTTTTCCAGTGAAAATAAAACTACCCAAAATAAATATAAATCTTTTATTCTTACTGTTATTTTAAGCTCCTTCCTTTAAAGCAACTTCATTTTATTGATCCAATTACACATTACTCTTTTCCTGTAGAGCAAAACTCTTCACTTTTCAGGATAAGAACGTGATCATGGAAACGGTTTCAGAGCCTTTTCTGAATTTTGCCAGTTGTGAAAGTTTTCTCTGTACCAGTCAACTAAAAAAGATAAATATAAAGTCAATGACAATTTTACAACAATAACAATTTTTGTTTTGCTTAATCTAGTGGAATTTAAACATGGTATTTGTAAATTTTAGGACATCTGGCTCTATACATCAAATGTTCCATGCTAAAGACACTCTTGTCAGTGGCGTCATGCGAGGAGGCTGTGTTCCACTGGTTAAATAAAAGGGCTTGTAACTAGGAGATTCCCGGTTCAAATCCCAGCTCCCTCACTGACTCACTGTGTGACCCTGAGCAAGTCACTCCTTGTGCCCCGTCTTTCGGGCGAGATGTTGTTTTAAGTGACTCTGCAGCTGATGCACAGTTCACACCCCCTAGTCTCTGTAAGTTGCCTTGGATATAAAGGCGTCTGCTAAATAAACAAATAAGAAGAAGAAGAAGAAGAAGAATGGCTACATTGAGGAGTTAAAGTGAAGTTGTTAGATCAAATACATGTTTGTTTCTTGTGACTGTTTACTGCCATAGAGTTAGTAATAGAGTGGAGGAAAAGAGCAACCCCACAATGGCCCGTTTATGTAAGATTTACACGCTATGGTAAAATTCTCAGGTTGTTTTTTTTGGTTTTTAAATTGATGTGTTATAATACAAAACCACACATACTTGTTCTTCCAATTCCTTCCTTCCATGATACTTTTGGCCTCCAACCAAGTCTCTGCAGCTTTTCTGAATTCATTGGATACCTCAGATCATTGTACGGTCTATATGAGAAAACAATATACACACTATGTAGATTTAAACAGATTTTTAAATCTCAATTAGGATAATTACTATTAATTACATGGTTGCTTGCTAAAATCTTTTGTCTTGTTTGAGCAGCAACATTCTGTACAGTAAACCATTCAGTACTGTCATATTTGATTCAACTTATCTAATGCATAACCCTACTAATCTACTAGAATGTTTTATATTTTGTGTAAGGTTATCCACAATTAGTGTTATTGGGGGCCTGTGAATCCAGCCACAGGTGTCTTACCTGTCACTGACATAATCCAGCCACTGTTCAGCCTCAGACTCGGATGCAATGTTTTTTATCTAAAAATAGATATTTTTTTAAAAGTTGTCATAATTGAAATTCATAGTATTTGTACAGGTTTTGTATTTTCCTCATGACTGAAGAAAGGTCACTACCAATGTAAAAAAAATAGTATTACCTTCTATCATGGAAAACACAAAAATGCCCAATCTTTTCTTTGTAAAAACTGTACTGAAACTGCCCACACTCTATATACAGTGTATATGCTTTTTGGATATATTGTATATGCTTTTTGGATATATAATAACTGGACATATTTTATTCTTGTTATATTTAGTATGGACTGTTCAGGAATAAACTAAACTTCTTACATTGTGTGTGTGTATATATATGTATATATATATAAATTCCTTCCTGCTGAAAAAAAACAAAACAGAATGCACATTTGTTTAATTGATTTGTTAATTTGTTTTATTATTTATTATCCCCTGCACCTGGTGATCATTGCAAATTAGAGCCAGGTGCAGGGTATTTAAAGAAAGCAGCCTGTTCATGGCTGCTGGTGTGTATAGAAGCGTAGAAAAAAATTAAGGTAGTATAAATACCTTTTGTTCTGTGTTAAACCTGCGTGGTTTGTTTTATTTGACAGGTAAACGGCTTAGCCGTCCTGCAAGATAGTTTAGGTTCCTGTTTGTGTGTTAGTTAGTGCTCGAAACGAGTAGAGCTAGGTGTTTGTTTGTATTAAAAATAGCGCGTCAGCGCTTTGAAACTTCAATTCTGTGTCCTGGGTCTGCATTGAAAGGGGCAACGAACAACTGTGCGTGCCGACCAGATTACAACATATGACAAATGAATCCCACTGCTAATCGGGTATTAGATGACACTAACTTTCCAGTGATGCCATTTTTTATTAGTCAAAACGATAAATTGGCTTGCAAACACAATCAACTGGCCATTAGTATTAAAGACCCCCCCCCTGAAAAAAGCACCTTAATATTTTTTTGTTGGTTATATGGCAAGAGGTTAATGGAGGAATTTATTCATACAGCACCTGTTTACTGCTAAATAACAAGCATCATGAGAGCTGTAAACCTCAAACTGAAAGCAATTCTAGATGGGGTTATAACTAAACTGTACATTTTAGGCATTCAGTTACTGTACAATGAACTACAAAACATACTATAAAAGACCACTAAAACAACACAATGGCTCATACCAGCTGAATTAACTCTCTGGCGAGCTGCAGAACTGACAGCTCAAATTTAGTTCCCATGTTGTAGATCTCTCCAGGGTCCCCCTTCTCCAGAACAGTGAGGAAGGCCTCTGTGACGTCAGCAGCATAAAGGAAATTGCGCACTTGTAGCCCTGAGCCATGGATGTAGCTATTAAGAAATTGACATCACAGCTTTAGGAATATAAAAGGCTTCCTTGTTAAGAACTTTATAGACAATCTAAAAGATCAATATTCAACTTATAATACCATTCTCTCTTCAAATAATGTGCAGCAAATTAAGCTTTTTAAGTTTAAACATTAAAAATGCAATACATTTTGTATAAGTAAAACGCTAAAACATTTGGAACAGCTGCTTACCATTTAAAACTATCATACACATTTGATGAAAAGGTAGCCTTGATTTAGCATTTACAGTCGTCTTTATATTTCTAATTGTACATTCATTTTCACTTTCAATATTCAATTACAGAGGTGTGGCAGCGCGTATTTTTGTCTTATCTGTTGTATGTAGCGTGTATGTGTAAGTGCATGGGATATAATGTAGGGTTATGTAGCACAGGTGTTTTAAAATGTAGAATTGTATTTAGGCACAGGGATTGCACAATCACCCCACGTGCAGATTAAATTAGGTATTAGTATGAAAGCACAGGGAGCACAATTAGTTCACATGCTGATGTACTGAGATTCCAATTGAATGATTGATTAGCAATCAAGTCTCGGTACAGCTGCACAAGAGAGGCACGTTTCACTCACTCATGGTTAGGTGTACAGTGAGGAGGTTCAGGAGAGAGAAGATAATTAAAATAAAATAAAATATAACAACTGCTACATGCTGGCTTGTTCAGGGTACCCACTGTTTGTTTGCCTGTCTGTTCTTTTAGTCATTGTATCATTTATTTTGAGTTTCGTTTGTTCGACTCTTTTATTTGTTAGTTTAAACAAACACTAAGCACCACAGCATCTCAGTTTCAACATCAGTACTGCCTGTCTGTGTGTTCCTTCCGGGTCTGTAACGTCATCCACCAGCCATCCTTGTGACAAGAGGTTAATAATGAATCAAGATATTATATACTGTATGCGAGAGAGATACTGGCTTTCAAAATTACTTGGCAGCTTTAAACAGATATGTCAGTATTTAAAGTTGTCATTACCAAGAAAAAAATGGGTCACACCAACCTACTGTTTAGTAGAATATCTTTCAATAATATGCATAAATACAATAATATTCATAAACTATTCCTGTAAAACATTTTTACATGAACATGTGTCTTCTGTAAATGGCACAACATTGCTTACCACTTTCTGTTATGTTGCAGCAAGGATATAAATCTTGGAATGACCTTAAAAATGTAAAAAAATAAAATGTATTATTGATATTCTAAATAAATGAACTCGTATGTATTTCTATATAACTCTGAACATACTTTTTCAGGGTATTGGTGGGGTCCGTAAACATTGCTGCTTCTTGTAATTATAACTGGGAACTTAAAGAAAAAATATGAATAATATTTCATTCACAAACATGGGTATATTATTTTATAGATAAGATTTGGTATACAACTGTTGCAATAATTACTTTACATATTTAACATACATTTTTGAAAATGTGTACTGTATGTCTTCCAGCTATATCTCAAAGAGGAAGAAACTAGCAGTGTTTTACAAAGAGATGTTAAATTAGGCAGACACTGCCCAACGCTACCATACACAAATGGTAACAAATGAAAACTTTTTAAAACTGTATCTGCAAGTGCTTTTTGCAAGGTTAGAGCATCAATTTTGTTTTTGTTCTCCTTTCTAATGAAAAACTGGGACAAAACCTTGTATTGGCGCAGAAATGTCACCCGACTAGTACCGCACGTTAACCAGTATAACAAGCTTACCTTGTACTTTTCCCAGTATGACAATACTATACATTCTGCAGCTGCTTTCGATGCTGCATACGGATTTGTTGGTCTGTGAGGTGACGATTCGTCAAAATCCTATAAGTACATGTTTATTTAGTTATTTTTATTTTCTTTTACATATGTTCTTTGTCACATCACTGAAAATTCAAAAAAAAAATTTAAAATAATCAGTTACCCCCACCCCCCAGGTGTTAATCAATTATAACCAGATTAGATACTAAATACTAAACCCTATTTAAAAAACAACTTTAACAGGAAATGTAACCTCTTTAAAAACTAGAAAAATGCTAGGTTTACAGATATCAATCAATCAATATTTATTTTATATAGCACCTTTCACAGTGGACCACCATCAGAAAGCGCTACAGTACACCGAACACTCAGCACACTAAATGCAATCTCAATTATTGTCTTAAAAACCCCACCTCCTCTATGCTGTCTCCATAAACTTCATCTGTGCTGACATGGATGAACTTCTCAACAGCTGCTTCATGTGCAGCTTTCACTAGTACATGGGTACCATACACGTTTACTTTTGTAAATTCCGAAGAACACCAAAAAGAATTATCTACAAATGAGAGAAATAAAGACAAAGACATTATTTGGCATCATTTTAGTTACATCTGAAACTGTACTTGTAACATACAAGTATCTAAAACTGTACTTGTGTTCTTCACAATGGCAAGGTCTGTTTACAATAAGAGGATTACAGTGAAGTATGTTAGTTAAATACACTAAGAATTTAAATCGCTTGATATAACTGTTTACTTTAAAATCTAGCATTATACACTAATAATATGTCATAATGACAGACTGAATTTGTCATACAATGTGAAATAGGGTGCAACAAGTTAGGATTAGAAGAGGTTATATCTACAATGACATAGTGTGATAGTGAAAGTGCATTCACTGAGAATCCAGTGACGTGGTTTGTAGATTAGGGAAGTCCAGTGCATAATAGGAAGGGGTAGATAAAGAGATCTACAAGTGCAGTCTAAACAGGTATACCCCAATTTGTCCGTTAAACGCATTTTCTCCACAGATAAAAGAAAACAGTAGCCCATCATAGTTTATTCTAATATAGTTACACACTGCAAGCGTATGTTTAAAATGCACTGAATACATCATTGATATTGCATCTCGATTTCAAGACCACATCACTAATATACTTTGCATACATTTTTTTTCCAAACAAATGTGTTACAAAAGGAGAAAAATCAAGCACATCCTATATAGACTTAATTTGCTAAACTTCAACAAATAACCAAGAAAATAATCTTATACTGTACAGGTGAAAAGAAAGTGAAAGAGTTTACCTGCGCTGGGGCAGGCCTGAAATACTATAAACAAAACTTACAACAAACACTGACAGAGAAAAAAACAACACTAACAACTAGATTTGTTCCCAGAGAAAGGCAGTGGTATAGTAATGCAATAGGCATATAGGTGCACAGTGTCATCTGGGAATAGTAGTTTATCTGGTACACGCTGACAATCTGCAGAAATGTGGACAAAAACTACAACTCCCATCATCCTTGCATGTCAACAACATGCTGGCTTCGTATTTAACTTTGTCAAGTTTTTTAATTTGTCCTACCGCTATGAAGGATTTCTTTCTTTTTTTCTGGTCTGGTATATCTTTCAGTAGAACAATTACAAATTACTTTCTTAGAGGTTTTTCTCCTTTTGTTTAACTGCCCAAAGACTAATTATATGTATGTATATGTATGTATGTGTGTATATATATATATATATATATATATATATATATATATATATTCGTTTTTTTTTTTCCACTTTGAAATTGAGGAATAACTGCCTCCCTTGCCTCCTCTAAGGAGCCTTCACTACTACATATGTACAACATGGATATCCTTGGCAATGTTTAAATATTTAGCTGACAACTGTCTCTCTGCCACCTATTGAACCCGGTACATGATGTTACCATATGACCTTAGTGCTTGAGATTCAATGCAGACATACAGAGACAAGTACGCCTTTGGCTTTTAAAGATCTACAATCTTTTGTACCTTAAAACATCACTTCACATGACCATGAATAGATTCTTACATTACAGTATCAGCAATTTAGTCATATACAGTAATTTAAAAGGAAAAGGATATTTGCAGTTAAGATGCAAAATACTGCTGTTTTGGCAGATGAAATATCACATGCCAAGTAAAAAACCTGTCTACTTTCTTATAGACTAATAAATCTTTCCAGTCATTAGCTAGCGTGCGTAGCCTTTGAAGCACAACCTTTAAGAGGATGTATCTTCAAATGACATATTCTTTTTCTTTTTTAACTGTTCCTTAACATGTTATGATGTTTGCAAGATTCTGCTTGGTTGTTGTGACTATTTTTAGTTTCGATGATAAGTTAAAATGCTTTCATCTGAGTTCAGAAGCTGCTCTTCCATTTTAGTTGTCTGTCTTAGACATCCCTAATGCTGGCTTTATGTACAGTGTTTTTATGTAAGTAAAACATATGTAATAGGGATGTGCTGATACTCATTTTCAGACTAACTACCTTTACTGAGTATTTGTCGGCAGGTATTAAGTAACTCCAAACGCACCTTTTTATGAATGTATTGATTTCAAACCAAGAAAAGCAGCCCTCCCCTCACTTTTACAATTAAGTACTAATCAATGGCAATTAACTTCCTCACTGAGTGTTTTAAAAGCCAGCTGGAAGCTAATTTTCCTCTCATCCAAGGCGCAGACATATATATTGCCGTACTGAGCCCATAAACTGACAATGACAATATGTTAAACTATCAACTGCAACAAAAAAATTCGTTACGACAAACTCAACCCCAGGATATGCACGTTTCTGTCAAGTTTAATCAGAGAGAACACCTTGCCCAGCACTACAATCCCACAGTTCTCTGCACAGATGACGCATTTCTAAGAAAATTAAGGAAAGTGAAAAAAAAGATTATTCATATCAAAAAAATAAAAGAAAGGCAAGACAAATAATCGCTTATAAAATATCAATGAGTTTGTTAGTTTAATCATATCAGGTTCTGTATTAAATAAAACTCAGATTTGTGATTGACATGCAACAATTGCGTAAATGAGGAAACCGAGGGACCGCACTGTTTTGTGTTGAGGAATTAGCAATGCCTAAGAACATCACATTTCTTAAAGGTAATTACTCGGAAGATATAAGTTTCAGCACAACCTTAATATGTGTCTTTATATTGCATTGCCATCAAAACCAAAGAATACGAAGTGGCTGATCACGAAATGGTGCTGACTCTTCTTCTATAAAGACACTGGCCGATCTACTAGTGAACTCATGTGACTGAGGCCTCTCTTCCACTGTACAACAAGCTGCACTGGGTCCATACCAAGCCCTCACAGTGCGGATAAGAGGAGCCTGGGTTGTTTTTCCACTGCAGAGCTGAGCCGTGATTTACATCACACACAACAAAAGACAGTTGTTCTTAATTATTGTTATTAATTAACTCAAAGTTTGCCAAAAGATGCGCAAACAAATAGTGTTCAAAAATTAATAGACCAACGTTCCAGCTGTATCTTTTATCGCTATATTCTGTAAATATATTTAGGAATTTCTTTATAATCCACAAATTTTACTGATTATATCGACTTAGTAAAGTTCCACTAGTTCTGTGGAAGGGGAAAAAAGGTTTTAAAAATAGAATTTGCCAAAGATATCCCCTTTTAAGAATAATTGTTGTTGACATCAGCAATTAAGGATTAAATGTTAAAACGGTGCCATATGCAAGTGCAACGAGAGCTGTAGTTGTATGTAGAGTGCAGCTGTATTGTGTTTTACAGTATTTTTGTAAATAAGTTTAGAATGTATTTTATGCATTTTTTTTTCTTTATATTAACATAAAGGTCATGGATGTGAAATTTTGTACAATTTTGTGTTTTTGAGTGTGCGTTAAGTGTGCCATACCCAAAGTTTAAGTCCATTTGCTTCTAGTCGTCAGAAATTCTGACATAATTTCAGACACATGACTCCAGAGAAACGAGAGCCTGCACTTCCTCAGCGTCCCAAGGCTGCACTTTTCTCTCATCACACTCGCTGCCTGCCATGTTTGTTATTTTTCTTTCTGGCATGTACTGACTGATGCAATACAATGACGAAAAAGCTTAACCCTACCCTGGCTCGGCTCACAGCCGGATTCAGATGTCTTGTGAGGCTGGAGTTTCACGGTTTGGTTCTTACACAGCTCAACAAATAGCCAGTGGAGAACCACCCATACTGTACTGAGCCCTCGCAGGTGGGATTTGCCAGTGGAGAAGGGGTATTACTTTCATTAGAGAGTATCTGTGGATTTTTAAAAGCAGACTCTAAAAGTTGCAGACTACAACCACAAGGTGGCAGCAGTCAGGAGGTGATCAACTTCACATTTCAAACTACTGTAGTATTTATTGAAATAAACAGATGCTTTGATTGGCAAGATGATGAAAGAGTTTGAAATCAGTCATTAGTGCAGCGTATACTGCAAGGCTTTCAAAACAGTTCTCACACAATGTTGTTTGTTTTTTATAAATTTCCTTAATAGATGGCAGTACCTCAAAACTATCAGGTACTTTATTTTATTTTTTTTAGAAAAATCTAAATAAAATCTGAATTACTTAGCCTATATTTATTATATTTTTTTACTATAGGGATCACAGCAGTTTATGATTTAAGCAAAACCTGTGATACTCACCTACGTGTGTTTGAGCTGCAAAATGTAGGACAATGTCTATCTTCTCAGTTTCAAACAGAAGCTTAACAAAGTATGAATCACAAATATCACCCTGTAGGGAAATGATATATTACTTAAAAAGGTTTACTGCAAATCAACATATGAAACGCATATAGCCAATAGCTTGGATACCAGCCAAACTGAATTACACTTCATAAACATAGTATTTACCCGTATATTGCAAATGTTTTGCTCCAGTGAAAATGTAAGACAAACAAAAAAAATAAAACAAACCTGATCTAACAGTGGTACTTGCATCTCATTTAAATCAATTCCAACCATGTCCTGAACTAAATGTTTTTTTTTTGGTTTTGTTTTGTTTTTTGTGAACAAAAATAAAGCATCCCTGGGGGTATATAGGGAATGGCATCTCTGAAGTAATACTTTGTAAACATCAAGTAACATGTGAAAATAATCTGTATTATTGATTTGGTAGTGGTTAAAACAATGTGTAAGTGATATAATAAACTATATACCCCCAGAAACGTGTCACATGACCTCAACTTTAGGTATTTCCATTACACTGAAAATATGGTCAGTATCTCTAATGTTCCTTTAATCAACACCTCAAGTGAACTTGTAGGTTTCTTCTAACTAGTTGTGCAATAGTTCCTTTCATAATAAAATTAAGCTTTGGAGCAGAACAGAAATGATCAAATTCACTGTTGCTGTGTCATTCTGTGCATTTCTATCACAAAACACACCTGTTTACAGAATTTACAGAAAACAAACTGTAGGCCTAACAGCCTAGTACTAGTGGGGGGAGACTCTGTGAACACAGCAGCAACTTCTTGGACTACAAAATTATTCATATTATTAAAGGAGGACTAAATAAGACCACGTTTTTGTACAGTAGTTCAAATTAACATTAGTTAGTATAATGTAATGCTAACTTGCATATTTCTACAGAACTAACACTAACAAAAAACTAACAAACTCCTCTTTAAAAGTAATGTGATTGGTGGTCCTTTCCATAAATACCATGTAATGGTATTAAACAGTTTACAGGCTAATTCACATATTTATTTTCTTAATAACATTAAGAAAAATGGCAGTGGTTGTATTTACCTGGATGAATCGGTAGTTTGCTCTTTGAGCCACACATTCAAGGTTCTTTAGGCTTGCACAATAATCTAACTGTGAAAGAAATATAAATGTTAAATGTTTAGGAATTCTAAACTATTAACACAACTAGCTGACAACTGTCCCTCTGCACCCACTGGATGAACCGGCACATGTTACAGTTTTATCTAGGTGACATTGGTTATTGTCAGTGTTGCTGACCTATGTCAGAAGGGCAATTCCATGATAGTGACTCTGGCCAGGAAAAATAAAAGTTGCATTGAACGAAAACATGTCTTTTACTATTTTGAATAAAGAGTGTATATTTATGCATGCTGTATTATTTTTGTTGTGCCTTTACTTTACAGCCATTTAAAGTTACTGTTAAAAAAAAGCGATTTTCAGTCTGAAGTCTGACTTCCATATATTTCAGTTATCAGTGGTAGGATAAATGATTTAGTTACACATTTGTAAATATGTCACACTTTGACTATGTAATACCAAGTTACTAATATTATTTTTTCTTGGGATAAAGTAATATGTTTTACAGCGATTCAAAATAATTGTGTTTAAATAAAACCAACTGTCACATCCATAACATTTTCTTGGTAAAGTTATACCATTATATATTATATATATATATATATATCCCTATATATCTATATATATATATATATATATTTTATAAATCAATCTAAATCAGACTACATTATATTTTTTTCAAACTTTCTCTGAAAAGCTAACTTTTTAAAACGTATGCTATGGAATAAAAATGTTGACCCTTTCTTAATAATAAGTGCACAAATTAGCATTATGGAAGAGACTGGTAGTAAGTTTGAGATTGGATAAAAATCACGTCTTATCATGTACAAGCAAAATATGAATTCTAATCACTAAAGGGCACCATAGCACATTGTCATGAGACCGTATAAACTGATCACAATTCCAAAAGTAATTTTAATGGGTATTAAAGTGTTTTCTTTCATCTGCTGACCTTACATTTTTCTGTTCATGATAACGCTCCTCCTAAGTAAAATGTCCAGTACTGCTAGTTAAATTGACAGAGTTAGTGGCAGTGTGCTAAAACGTGTATACTGCATGCAAGGTTTTCTTTTTAAAGTTTCGTGATACTTGGAACCATGGGATTTTAAAAAGGGCAGTTTAAAAAACACCTTATCAATAGTCTAGAATGTTTCTTTAATTCATTAAAGGACCCCTTGTGTATGGTAACAAAGTTGCATTTTGTGTGCAAATGTCACATCCATAATTCTGGAACTCCTCGTAAATCTTTCCAGTATTGTCATTAACTATAGCCCTCAAAGCAGAACCTTTAAGAGTAAATATCTTCAAATTCCTTTTTTATTTATTTTTTTAAATGGTTCCTTGCCTTTTTATGATGTTTGCAAGGTTCTATGTGGTTATTGTTGCAATTATTTTTTTTTAAATGGAAGCCTACGATAAAGCGTTTATATTTGAGCTTCCAGTGCAGCTGCTGTCATAGACATATTCATATGAAGTGTCTTTATATTTGTAAGACACATGTAAAATGTCTTTGCATTGGCGAGCACAAACCAGTGTACTGTCGTCACAACAACAGGATACAAAGTGGCAGACTACCAGATGGTGCAGGAATCTTACCTTGTCTAGATTTATGATGAGACAGTCTGGATATTTTTCAACAAGGGATGTAACCACATGAGAAGCACTGGAAATTAACCAAAAATAACAAAATAACAAGCACTGTAGCTCCTACAAAAATCTCCTATAAAGATGGCATCGTGTTCTCAGAATCAAGCAAAAAATCAACTAAAAGCTGAAATTAACTCCACCATACTGTGGCTGAAATATGCAGTCTTACATCAGAAGAAAAACACCATAACTCCAAAACACTGTATATGTACCTGGAAAATAGATACTATGCATTGTCAATTCTACTTCATCTTTCATCTGTTTTTGGATCATTTTAGCGTCATTACTTAACTCTGATTTGTATATTTTAGCTTGATGCACTGCTTGACCAACCCTGTTATTTTCTACTCATTCCAATATGGTAACGCAGGAAATGTTCAAATGTGTCTTGGATTTGCTGATGTGACGTGGCAGGCCTATAGGTAAAAGTAAAAAGCCTCAACATACTATACTACCATCGATCAGGTTATACATTGGTTATCAACACAGACCAATCATGAAACTTGAAATGTGGCCATAGTAGACTATTCGCTCACTCAATAGCCCAGTTCTTATATAAAACATATATTATATATTTATTTATTTTATGACATCATAGTTCGTTCCTGTAATATTTAGGACGTTGTTACTAATTGTACTACTTGGTTGGATGCTATGTTATATTATCATAACAATAAAATAAAAACACAGTACTACATCATAATCTTCCCATGTAACTGATGTTTAACTTAATCTTTATTATCGCCTACTAGGAATATAGCTGGTGTCACATTTAGTGCTACATATTCATTTGTGATAAAACTTGGGTTGGATATTCTTAACACAAACTAAAACGAGAAGTACGATTATTTAAAACGTACAGACTACAATTAGAAACGGTACTGACACCGTGACAGTGCTAGTACCTGTACGGTAAGGCTGCCTACAGATTTTCTAAACTAGAAAATGTTCCACACATTAATCAACAACGTGTTAATAAATGTATACGTACATAAACCCTGCTCCACCGGTCACGAGGATCCCTTTGTTAAATTCAAATAGTTCTTGCTTCAGGGAAGAAAGAACTACAGCATCAGACATGTTCTTACACAGCCACAACACCAATCAAACTACGGCGTGTCGTAAAAAATTACATTTTATTTATTTATTTATTTTTATAGTTATGAACACTGATAGAACGTTTTAACTATTGTTGTCTGCAATTGCAATTCACACTAGATATTGGACAAATTGCTTTGTTAGACTAAATTTGGCGATTGACTGTTTAACGAAAAATCTGAATGATATATCTATATATATATATATATATATATATATATATATATATATATATATATATATATATATATATATATATATATATGTGTGTACATATATATATATATATATATATATATATATATATATATATATATATATATATATTATTATATATATATTATATATATATATATATATAGATATATATATATTATATATGGTAATTTTTGGAAAGTGTTTACAGTATTTATTGAAAGTGTTTACAGTATTTATTGTCAGTCCAAACGTCTTTACGGCAATGCTGACACGTAGTTAGACCGCTGCGTTGGCGCTGTCATGTTGCCAACGAACCACAGCTGGAATTAACCCCGCCTCTTCCATTCTAATTGGCTATTTGTCCATTCAGGTAGAGTCAGGGGCAACGGAATTAGAGAATCCTCATGTCAGTCAAACACTGTGCAAAGGAAACGGGATGTGTTGGAAGTGTAGACAGGCTTCATTCATTGCAATAATTAATGTATAGCAATATCTTTATTGCAATTGTTTAAAAAACAATGCATTTCCTATTCCTGCACACATTAGTTTGTCTAAATCTAGTACCGTCTGCAATCGGCAAAACCATAGCAGGAGTTTTCAGCAGCGTTGCAGCAAGAAATACAAGAGGGCAGTACATTGGAAAATTTCTATATCACGGTACGTACAATATTATAAATACAAATACTGGTTTCATTAGTGGAACATAATTGCAAAAATTATACTTCATTATAACATGTAATAAATAAATATGTAACACGAGAAATGCTGAGATATGCTGGAAAGTGAAATACCTCCTTGAATTTAACATCTGTCCGGTATCTTTTTCTTGATCTCAGTGCTGAAGTATATTAGGTTACTTGTATGGACATTGAATGAACATTACTATAGCAGGCTATGTAACTTATCCTTAGCCTCTGTCACATGGTGAAATATAGCAGAATCACCACCATTACTTGGAATTAATTAATCATTGTATATTGTATTTCTGTTTGTTTATTTACTTGTTTGTTTAATGCGTTGTTTTGTTTTTTTTTGTTTTGTTTTTTTTGTTTTTTGTTTTTTTTTTTTTTGGGGGGGGGGGGGGGTTGTTTTTTAAGTGTCTTCTAAAACCAACTTTCAATTTCAGTCAGCTGGATCATATTTTCGAGATTTCTGATGTTACTGTGCTTAGCCCTCAGACCAGAGCATTTTTTGTGTGTACAATTTGCGTATTGAAAACATGAGCACGTGTTTGGAAAGCTTCCCTTGCAGAACAGGGATGACGTGATTCAAACGAGTGTGAGACTAATTAGTCATGCCTCACTTTAGAACTGTGCCTATTGCCCATGTCACGGTAAAACAGGCTTTAAACTGCTATGCAATTGAAGTCTTATTGCCTTTCCCGTAACACTTTACATCAAGTGTATTTATGTAGTAGTTACTTAGTAAATACATGTACAGTGTTATTATCCAGCTACAATGTACTTCATGTATACATCTTTTTGAAGGATATAACCCAAACCCTTTTCAGACAGAAATATTTACAAGTGCATTGTACATATTAAGTACTTTGTAACTGTGCATAATAATGTGCACATACACATGTATTTACTAAGTCACTAGCATGTAAATAAACAGTAATTATAGATGCTTAATGTAAATTGGTACTGCCTTTCCATGCAAGGAATGCCATGCTGTGGAGCAGCCCTGCCCCGTAAGTAATCTGTGGGGGAATGTAAGGTTGGCAGGGATGGGGTTAAATCTATCCCTGCCAGCAATCACAGGTGTGGCCATTCTCCAGTTAGGTAATTGGTGCTAATTTGGGAAGTGTGTGTGTGTGTGTGTGTGTGTGTGTGTGTGTGTGTGTGTGTGTGTGTGTGTGTGTGTGTGTGTGTGTGTGTGTGTGTATATATATATATATATATATATATAATATATATGAGAGAGACAGACAGACAGACAGACAGACCCATCGTTTGTCTCGTGGAGGACGTTTGGTGAGTTTTTGATCAGCGTTTCACTGCAGCTTCTGTCTCCAAGTCTCTTCCTGCAGTGACGCTATCCTGTCACACATGCATAAAGACTTATCGTGAGACCTATGTGAAACACGATGTATAAATTGCTATGAACTGTATCCACAGTATATGTATCCTGGGAGAAGAAAAAAAGTGACGTGTGTATGTACTTGCAGGACTGGCTAGCTTCTGCTCAAATAATTCTGAATAATTTCTGCTATTAAAGTCCTACCAAGTGTTCTATATGAATTCTGTCAAACATGTGTCGTCCCACAGGAATTAGAAACTGTAATCAGTAATGCTTATGTATTCTGCAATATTATATTTACCTTGCAGACATATTATGACTAATCATCCTAGTTGGCTATGGTGACCTTCTAGTCCATTAACCCTGTTACATCAGTTGTTCCTAATTTTTTTTCCAACCCCTGTAACAAACAAACAAACAACCTTGGTATTTGAATATGAACTTGTGTATCAGATTCTATGTACTGTCTTATACAGTAGAAATCTCACAGCTGTGTTCAGTAGCAAAGTAAAACCAAGTACAATTTCAATGTGAGTTATTATTGTGGGGAGTTAATAGTATGACAGTCTCTATTTATTTTTTTCTCCAGGGAAGAATGCATTATTACACTGCAGACTTGAAGACATCCAAGCAGCTGTTGAGAAGGAAGCCACACTGATCCTCTTCCGTGAGAATGCATGGCTAAACCTACACGAATCCGAAAATCTCAGCTGTTTAGAGCATCTTTCAAAAGCTGAGCTGACAAGTACGAATTTACTTTATATACAAGATTTTAGCAGTCAAGTAAATGTTCTTGTGCCCAAGCCATAACAGTTGTACAAGAAGAGTTAAGATCATGTTGAGGGGCACGCCTCAGTAGAACTAAAGGAAGTTCTACTGTATCTCTATTGTTAGAATATGTCATGATTCAATCTTAATGCACATGCTTTTTGTAATACATGTGGACATTACTAAGAATTCACCAAAGTATTTTTATATTCTTAAAAAGGCTGTTTAAGCAATATAAATACAAAATGAAATAAATTAATCCCAAAACGGAATAGAATTCAGCAAAACTGAATTAAATAGTGTTATCAATCTCTGTTTATATATAGTATGGGCGGTTAAGGTTATATGTGCGTTCCTGTAACTGGTTTATACCGTGTTTCATTTTATTTTAATTTTTTTTCAATTTCATTGCTTTTAAGGTTTATTGTTGTAAGCATTGTGCCAGCTCATCCACACAGTTTATTGTTAACATTAATTTCCTTTTACCTTTTGATTCTGAAATGAGCTGTTGAACACTGGATCAGTGTAATTCAAGTGTTGTTAATTTTTTTGCTGCTAATTGCACCAGCATAGAATATGCAGCAGTGTTGTCTTCCTTTGTTTCTAAAACAATAATCCACAGTCTTGTCAAGAGCCCTTTCACCCGACCACACAGGAAAAGGTGTTGTTCAATTGACTGGCACGGAGAATGAAAGGGGAGCATCAGATAAAGAGAAAGCCTTTCAGTCTTTGATGTATAAGAAATAAAAAAGCCCCCTTTAATAGTATTTCAAAGGCGTGTTATTGATCAAGGTGATGCTTAATTTGTGAAATGACCTACTTATTACCATGTTGATGACAAAATTCATCACTTTGCTAAATAGCAGAATGAATATGCCTTATGCTGCATTGTGTTTCAAACAGTGGGTTTTTTAAAGCACACCCACTAAAGCTCTTTAAGAAACATGGCAACTGTGGTAAAGGCTCTTGGAAAGGGCTATTTGTTGCTTATGCCCGAAATGAACAACACTTTGCAGACATGTGGCGACCTTTAAACTATGAAGGAAAATAACATGCGGTAACTCACTATGTTATCCTGTCCAAGATAGCAGACAGCCTAGCTTGTAATTAGGTCACCTACAATGTAGGAGACATTTTTTTTTTTAAATGATTTTAACCTAATGTTTTAGTGCTGCCATTCACACAGAAAGGTTTTGTATTTTCTGTCTTGGTAGATATCAAAATAACACTTTACCAGCCACAGTAAATCAATATAGTGCAGTGGTACCCCTTTATAACACTGCAGACGTGAACCATAGCTAAGAAGCTGTGCAATGTGTGTTCCTTAGCTAAGAGACTGTGCAATGCGTGTTCCATAGCTAAGAGGATGTGCAATGCGTGTTCCATAGCTAAGAGGATGTGCAATGCGTGTTCCATAGCTAAGAGGATGTGCAATGCGTGTTCCATAGCTAAGAGGATGTGCAATGCGTGTTCCATAGCTAAGAGGATGTGCAATGCGTGTTCCATAGCTAAGAGGATGTGCAATGCGTGTTCCATAGCTAAGAGGATGTGCAATGCGTGTTCCATAGCTAAGAGGATGTGCAATGCGTGTTCCATAGCTAAGAGGATGTGCAATGCGTGTTCCATAGCTAAGAGGATGTCCAATGCGTGTTCCATTGCTAAGACACTGTGCAATGTGTGTTCCACCTTATAACAAGAATGCAAGTGTGATTGTGTGGGGCAAATGGGAGCCATGACTGTATGGCCTTGTAAGCTGTTCCGCAATGTAAAGGACAGGCGAGGGTGCACTGTAAGTCTAACAAGCAGATCCAAATCAAGGCTAACAAAATATTTTCCAAAATATCGCTATGAAGAACATATGGCTGCAGTACAAAAACAGGCATCACAAAAAACAACATTTAAACATTTCCATTTCTTTTTTTTTTTTTTTGTCCAAAAGTTGCTTTGAACCAAGAAGAGAATAACCAGACAATACCTCAGCTCCATTTCCCTCAGACATGGTATGTTAGTTATGTGGACCAGCATACCTGTGAAGAAGGTGATGTCATTGCTTCAGATGCAATTCAATTTGAGATCATGATGTTCAACCCTGATGCAGCAGGGAATCCACTGGATCACTTTAGTGCAGAAGAAACTGGTATGGAAATGAAATTCAGTATCAGTTGTTTTAAGCTGAAGTAAACATTTGGCATGTCTCTTAGAATTTTGTAACTGATCATTTTTATGCCATTTCAAACACTTCTTACTATATGCATTAATTATAAAAACATTTAAATCTAAGCAGCATTAGCACCTTCTTAACATTTTTAAATAACTTTGTCTTTTAATAGTTTATTTGTTTCAAATGCCATTGCACATATATACGGTACTTTTTTATGTGGAAGATCGGAACAAGAATTGAGAAAGGGGAAAAAACAAATGGAAGTTATTTGGTTTTTTTATGTAATATAATTGTTATGTATGTTTGGAGTAAGTCTCGTAGATATGTTCCATTATCTTAGTAATGTAACTTACAGAAATGTCTATGTTCTTTTTACAGGCTTACAAGGCTTCTATTTTCTGCTCTTATTGGCCTACTTTGTAGCTACCTGTATATATGCTCAACCACTATGGCAGACTATGCAAAAAGGTGGCCCAATGCACACGGTTTTGAAAGTTTTGTCTACCGTATTGTTGCTGCAGGCCGGTGCAGCATTATTCAACTACATCCACTTGTCAAGGTAGTGTATTTCCTGTTCAGCTTGTTTCCTAGCAGCATTCAGACAAAACCCAAGCAACCTGGCATGCTAGGGGGCTGAATGAATACGACAGATACAGAATACAAATAAACATGTTCAGAATTGGCCTGAATCACAGAGCATGTATGTTTCTCCTCCATTATGTCTGTTTCAGTACTATTTTAAGAGCAAGTTGTGTCTTAATATTTTGACAAAATATGGTTATTCACAAAGTCATTGTTCTGCCTTAAAATTAACTTGAAATGACAGGTTAACTTCGTGTCAAGTGGGAGTCACCTTATTGATTTTTTATTTGCATGTTACTTACCAGTTGTTGTTTTTTTTTTTAATGCACATATTTAAGACAAATGGCATCGGCTTTAAAAATCAAGGTAAATGGATCCAACTCCAATAAGTTGGAGGGAAAAGCATTTTAGGAAAATGAAGACTGTTCATATATTCGATTGAGACATCATTGATAAGGAATTAAAAAAAATACTAATGTACTTGTCTATATGGTCTTGGCACTTTGTAATAATATGTTTTATCATTTTTTTTACAGATACGCAAAAGATGGTATTGGGATTCCTATTATGGGTAGTTTTGCTGAACGTAAGTTTTTATTTTCCCAAAGTCTGCTTGGAAGAGATTGTACTATAAGGGAGTTTGTAGGAAAGCTTTCAGTGGACAAGGGGGCCTGATATGCATGACTACAATACTACTGTTTAAATGGAAATTGGAACACACATAATACAATCCCTGTATGATATATTAAAATACATACATGACATCTTTGTAATTTACACCATATAAGCTTTGTGTATATGCAAAGAAGAAAAAAGTTAAATGAATGCAGAACAGGCATCTTATAATGTATTTAAAGGTCTCCTGTCTAGACAAGCAGAGCTTTGCAATGTTAGCAACAAAAAACAGAGATCTGCATTTCTGAATTTATTTCAACTTAAAAATAAATACATTGCAACTTACATAAGTACAAAGAAAATCATCTACATAGTCACAGTAAGCTTAATAATGCTTTAAGCTAAATATGTAACAGAATCAGAAAAACACGTTGTCATGAAAAACTGCCCCTGATGTTCTGCCCCCTCTTTTCTACTCTTAGTTTTTGACATGGTTTCCCAGATTCAGATGCTGTACATGCTGCTGAGTTTATGCATGGGCTGGACTCTGGGTAAAAACCGCAAATCCCAGAGCAAACCCCTGCAGTGGGACTCCACTCCAACATCTACAGGAATTGCTTTGGCAGCTGTAATCACTCAGGTAAAGCTGCTAGGATGTAACATGTGCCATTCCATACCACACATAGACATTTGAATGCTAACATGATGTATTGTTTCATTCTTAATTTTGTAAATGCAGGAAAGTACAGGATGGATTATTAATTTTCCTGCCAGATCGATATATATATATTTGGGTTGTGGCCAATAGTAGCAGGTGTATAGAAGGTGTGGTGCTAGTGGCAGTGCTAGTGCAGTAATCCAAAGACAACAAAGTAATGGTGAAATGGATTGTTTTATTTGTTTTTTTAATCCATTGGTCTGATGACCAGCCAGTAAATATTAAAGCTTTTGCAATACACAACAATGTGTATTGTGCAATGAAAAACAGGATTGCAGTCCCGTAAATAATAAGCACAGTACATTTAACACACACAATTAGACACACACGTTCACTAAGTCCAAAGTGAGTGCTCTCAGTGCTTGTGGTGAAGTACAATTAGTGCTAACAATGTTAATCGTGACTGTAGTGCAGTGTTGATCCGGTTGTGTGCTGGCCCTTGGCGACAGCTCCAGATGCGTGTTTAGCCATCTATATACAAACAAGACAATTACTAATAACACAAAAAACAAACAAACACTCACAAATACTTTCACAATGCTTTCTCTGCGTCTCTCACTGTTCTTCCAGTTTCTCAATACAAACCAAGCGAAGGAAAAGATTTACGAAATTCTCTGGCCCCTTTATGCTATCATGCATGACCCCTTGGTAAGCGATTGCAGCTGTCTTTATTGCCTATAGCTGCTACCTCGTTTACCTTCCCGGTGAATACGTTCCTGCAACAGAGACTCGTCTTCTTCCAGGCTGACTGACTTCCCAACCCAGGAAATGAACTGTCAGGCCAGCCTGTCCAAAGACTTCCCCTTTTGCTACTTAGCGCCCTCACAGGTCGGGAGGGAGATTTATAACCGGAACTCATTATATTTCTGTCACAGGGTGCAGTATCCGTTTTAATTCCTGCATCCCCTCCAGACTGTATTCAACATGATACAGTTGTATTTCCCTTTTCAATCTGTCAGGCAAATGAGATGGTAAACATTTGTTTGCTGAAACTGTTAAGTAAGCCTATCCTTTCTACACACAGTTAGCTGCACCCAGGTATTTTGCATCTTATTTAGATGATGATTTCAACAGGTATGGACAGGGATATGTTTGTACTGGGAACTGGCTGTAGAAGTATTCAAGACTTTCAAAGGTGGAGCATTTTGATGCATTCAGTTTCAGAGTTGCTTTCTGTGATCCACGAGTATCTGTCCTCAGAGTGAAATCAGGCAGAACCAAAAGGTTGATGCAGTTTCCCTAGAAATACTACCATCGACCAATAATTTGATTTGCAATTAAATTCATGTGGTGGCTAGTGTACTTTAAAGGATTGAATACATGTGATTGAAAGTATGTCAAAGCATCCCCTTTTTATTTGCAGGGTATTTTATTACTTTGGGAGCAGTTTGAAGATGCAGATCACCACGGTTACCATGCTCATCGCAGTATGGCAGGATTGCTGCTAATTGGTTTAAGGGTGAGCCTCTCCATGTTGTTGGCTTCTAGCCTTTACCAAATCATCACTGTTGAGAGAAGTGTACTTAAAAGGGACTTCTACTTAAGCTTTGCAAAGGTATGTGTATTATATTAACAGTTACTACTACAGATTGTTGTTGCTGTTGTATGAGACAGATACAAGACACCTAGCAATGTATTGCTTTACAGAGACAAAAAAAACCCTTCCAGTAAAAATATCAATACAATTTGAGCCACCATATTTAAGCGTGGAATTGTGAATGCACATTACATTGCTGATACACTGCTGCCATACTGTATGGAGGGTTACCATATGACCTCATGTACACTAGGGTAGTTTTTGCCTGTCTCAGGACCTTTCACAGCAGGACTACACTAACCAGAATGCATTGGGGGCGTGCGTTAAAAAGCCTGGACTTTCCCAAAACGCTCTAGTGTACGTGGAGTCATGTGGTATCCCAAACTGTATGTAAAACTGGATGATTTGAAATACAAGGAGGACCACATGATGGCGAAGTTGTCCACAGAATGTAACTTGCTTGGTTCAGTGCTTAGAACAGATTTGCTGTTTTCATTTAAGCATACAAAAGAAATGTCTTTTAAAGATTTCTAACAATAAAAACAAAAAAATTTAGCTGAATCATTTTACTTATTTGTGTATTTTATATGTTTGTTTTCTTTACTTTACGGCTGTTAGTGTTTTGGTAACATACACGTGTTCACAATGATGTTATGTTTTAAAGAAACAGTTATTTTTGGAGTTCCTGCTAATCATTCGGATGGAATGTTTCCATGCAGTTGTTGATCATGTTAAACACTGTTCATGCAGTACTTCACTTTAATATTTATTTTAGATAGTTATTACATTAACATTTTGTTTTTCACCTGGCACTGTGCTGTTTTTTTATTTTTTATATTTGTTTATATATCTCCAATGTATTAAAGCACATAGCATTTGTTTGACCTTCACATTTAAAGACTGTATAACTTTTATTCTTCCTTTTATAGTATACAGTAAATGTAAAACAGGCAGTCTCAAGATATGAGAAATAAACATGAATAAAACTGCCATATAATAGGGCTGTACTCTGTATCTAATTGTACCTTGAGTTGATAAAAACATAATAACGATGACAGCTCTGTGAGTATTAGTTCTGGACCTTACCCTTTTATAGATCATTTTATCTTGTTTTACCTTTAAGCTACTATTCGAGTTGTAATAAAGATAGTGTACAGGTGTACATATATAATATACCAGTACATTATACTCGGCCTTGGGTGTTAAAGTAATTATTGTGTATTAATGCTTAATACTCAATGCTGTGTCATGAAACCCGGGAATATGCCAGCTGCAAGAGCGTATTGATAACACTGTCAACAACAGGAAGTTTGACTCCAGGTGATATAGTATAGCAACAAGAGGCCACATCTAAAAAATGCTTTGCAATGTGTATTTTATCTTTTACGTGCTTGGTGATTTGAAGGTTTCAACAGTACATGTTTTCCTAAGTGACTCTGAATGAATCACACAGAAGAATCGGATAAGAGGTTATTTGCACATGACAGCATACATGTGATCAATAGAACTGGTTTGTTTATATTTGTGGCCCATGATGTAAATACGAGGGGTGTACAGATACTATGAATTCCCTTTGACATGTTTTAAGTCAACAGGTATTAAGTAAAGCAGAACACTTTAAAAGCATTGTGCTATTCCCGTAATTTGCAATCTACACTTAACTAAGTAATAGTCCGTAATAACAAGACAAAGTCTTCTGGCAGTGTGTTTTAATAGAATTAGCCTTATCTATTAAAACCACTCCTATTTGCTCTGAAAGGGAAATACTTGGAAAACTTGAGCATCTGCACACCACATGCAAATACAGTATAGATCACACATTGCTCTATACTAGAGGAAAACCACGACCCCTTTACTAAATCCTGTTAGCTAACTCAGTGTTGCAATATAAAAACAGGTCCTCCAGACTCTGGTATAGGTCTGCCTTATTACCAAATCATTCAAAATGTGAAATCTGCCACACCCTTACAAATTTCTAATGGATGTACGCGAAAATCCTAGGGTTTTTCGATACTTATTTTGGAAAGAGAAAATGTCAATACCAAGTGGTGGTTATCTTTGGGTTATAAGACACCGCAAGCATTAAAATAATTGCTTAAAATGGGTACTACTTGTTTTGAGGAATACCCTGTCATTGAGAGAATATTAAAAACCTCTGAGTGCAACATTTAGAGATGCATGCACATTATATCTTTGTTGTAATTGTATTGACATCTCTAAATGTCTTGTTTCATGTTTTAGGGCTGCTTTTTGTGGTTCTTGTGCCACCCAACAATTGTGGCTCTTTCTGTTGTGTTCAGTGAGTACCAGAGGGAAAAGGTAGGGTTAACATTATGATGTGCTGTAAAAATGTTGAATTGTAAAAGGAGACCACAACTTATGTCAAACATCAGGATTCATAGTAAACTTTTTTAGACCAATTATTTTAATTGCAATAACCACTGCAAATTGTGTTTTGTTTATGATGCTAAGAAAATATTTTATGTAAAAATAAATAAATAAATAAATAAGTTGTGCTTCTTCCTTGAGAAATGTTGTATTATATACAGAGTATTGCAGTATTGTTTGGTAATATGCTTTTCATTTATCTTTTTACAGATCATTACCGTTGCTGTTATCCTTTGCCAATCTATATCTGTGGTAGTACTATACAGACTCTTTCTTTCTCGCAGTCTGTACTGGGAGGTTTCATCATTGTCATCTGTTACGCTGCCACTAACCATGTCAAGCGGGCACAAAAGTCGATACTACTCATAACAGTAAACAACAAGTGTTGAACATACAACAGTGACCAATAGTTTATAGAGAGGAACGCTCCGTTCACATAGCCCTGATGATTGAGATTGGTGACCACTGCTTTTGCACAGTGTGAAAGTGGAAACAGACCATGTGGTCAACTGAGTGTAACCAAACGCACACAAAATAGTGTCCCTAGCTATTGACTGGTGTAGAACACAATTCTGTACATTGTAATTCATTTCTTAAGATCATAGTTTTACTGACATTAAATATTCCACTGTTAAAAGGTGTCTATCAAATACAAATATACAGTGGGGTCCAAAAGGATATTATTATATTCTAATTTAAATGTTTTTATCTGTGTAAATTTAAGTTTAAGGTATATCATTTGCCTGTATTAGTAGATATCCTACCTTACGCAATGCTGTTAAACACTTAATTCCTTGAAGCACCCCTCTTAGCCCTTATGACAGCCAGACAAATGTTTTTAGACTATCAGTAAATTACATGGTTATAGCACTCACTACACTGGCTCATAGAAATGACATATGTAGTGGGGGGTTGTTTCAGGACATACAGTTGAAATATAGAAATAACAGTATAGCAATGTTCCTGTTCTGCTATGCACAGAGCTATGCTGAAGGGCTTTTAGGTAGACAAACCAAGTCACTATAAAAAATTGTTCTTTAAACAATCAACAGCCTATGTCCTGATGAGAAGGTTGGAATGTGTGCTCTGGGATCACTCATAACAGAATCTGTACAAACCTCACTTCACACAGTCTGTCTCAGTGAAAGGATGCAAAAGTAATGACTGATGACCTGTGTTGGCTCCACGAAATGATTAATAAGATGCATGTGACCTGTATGTTTGTCTGTAGTGCCAGAGCGCAGATAACATCTTTTGGGTGCATCATGTGAAATGGTCTGCTTTAAAAAAAAAAAAAAAAAAAAACTGCAACACTAAAAGGCTGGACAAAATCAGAACAATTATACAGTGCTTGTGTCCACAAACATATGGGTCTGTACATATATTTAAAGAGCGGGTGTTCATCTTTTCAGGGATTATAGATATTTAGAAGGCAACAAATGTCCCACCCCCCGAGGTGGCATAAACCTTTTACAGTGCTGTTTAGATCAACTGAAGTGACCATCAATGCTTTCACAAAACTGCATTTATTTCATTGATGATTCTTTTCAATTTCTTGAAACTTAAGCCCACATGTTTCTTATTCTTCATTTAAGGATAAGCTCTGTCAAAGCTTATAATCATCCTTAAAATGTTCCCCTTAACCTTAGTAAGAAAACATGTACTGTAGAAGAAGGCTGCAGTTGTTTGCTCTGGTACTAGATATTATAGTACTCAAGGGAAACATTTAGAAGTGTCAAATAAGGTTTAGGATTTGGCATAAAAGCTAATGGTCTGTATTTGTAATGCTCTGCTGTTTGTTTGTTTTTAAAATTTGACTGAATTATATATACTTGAATGCAATGACTGAACTTTTTCCCCCAGATCAAGCTCATGAGACTGTATCTGGTGTGACAGAGTTGTATTGCATTAAGAGAACGCTGCAGCAATCTGTTACATTTGTTGTGTACAATATTTGTTATTTTCAGAAGTGCCTATGTATGTAAAGAATATGCGGACAATCAAATATTTCAGGCTGGCCAATAGCAAGGAATAACATGAGCATTATCATGTATGAATTTATCATTTATTTCAGGTTTACGTTTGTAAAGAGATTACATGCCACAACCATGCATGCATTTAAAAAAAAAATCTAATGTGTACTATTATGATTTTATTTATTGTTGCACATTTTTTAAACTAATGAGGGGCAGGTTTTAGTGCTTAAAAAAAAAAAATAGTGCATGATTCTAGTTGTATGGTTTTAAATGCACTACATTGAAATGAAATGTATTTTGTGATGTAAATAAATAAACCTGGATATGTACATTTTTAATGTGACACAATTTTTTTTCTTAAACATGTTGTCATTCTAGGCTATCTCTCAGCACCCGGAAGAAATCCTGCACAACAGTTAGCATCAGTATTGACTATTCCTACAGAAACACAGACTGCAGACACAACTATCATAATATAAAGTAATAGTACGGAATTCATTTCTATTATTTTTCAGGTAATAGCTAGACTAACGGCCTGGACACACACACACACGAGTGGAGTGGTGCTGCACAGTAGATTATCATAGCAGCAAAATATCACTACCCCTGATTTGATGTGATCCATGCGGCTGCTAATAATATAACAAGTTGCTACGTTGTTTAAGTTTACGAGGTAACCTGCAGTTACTATGACATTAAGTTGCAAAAGCCCTAAATAAGTTTGACCAATTAGTGAGATCAGAGGTTTTGTTTTTTTCTTGCTATTATTTCTTCTTCTTCTTCTTCTTCTTCTTCTTCTTCTTCTTCTTCTTCTTCTTCTTCTTCTTCTTCTTATTATTATTATTTATTTTCATTTGGGGAGTAAAAAAATAAATGCAGTATTGCATCTATTTTTAACTAATTGTAGCTTTTTAAATTTTTTTTTTTTTTTTTTGAAAGGTCAAGTCAGTGGTGGCTGACCAAATGCTGTTTGCCCAGTATGTTTCTAGAGGGCAGCAGAGCCCAACATACATACGCAGGTCCAATTTAAGGAATACAATCTGATGTGAAAGGTTTTCCTGAGGCAGACCAACCTCGGCACCCTCAAGTGTGTTTAAATGTGGCACAAACGGTTCATCCGCTGCATCTCTCTGGCATTGTGTTGTTGCTGAAAAAAGAGGTAGATGCAGTTGCTGAAGCCTGACACTTAAAAAGATTTAAAAAAAAACAAAAAAAAAAAAACGCAGAATTATATTGGTGTCTCTGAAAGGCAAAAATCAAACAGCGCTTGCAAGCACCTGAAAACCACCCACTAGAAGGAAAGCCTAACAGTGCAAGTCATTAAAATATATCTCTTGTACCAATGCCAAGAAAGCCAGCGCTGCTAACAGTGTATTTTTATCTTTAAAATGATGTATTCAGCAGCACTGCCATTTACTAAATAGACCCCGATGTATGTATTACTAGGCCAAGAATCTGTCAGTTTATGCTTTAGGCAGACAACATGAAAGCAATTTATTATTTACTGATAGGCTTACTTAATTTACAAATGAGTATACTGTATTTACTAGCTTAGACACGACTAAATGTTTTTTAAAGCAGTCAAATTAATCTTAACCGAAAGAGGATACATTTCTGGAAGTGAAAATGTCATTTTCAATGTCATTTTCTGGAAATGAAAATGTCCTTAAAAAATATTAAACACAAAACATGTTAAAATGAACAAAAAAACTGCTAATATTTTGGCCGCAAGATGTTGTTTTTTGATCATCTACCTGCCTCAATATTAGAGATGGCAAACCTAATTTGAAATAAACAAATAAAAGGCCCATGGTGCAATATGATTAGAATAAATTAAAATTGTGTTTGAAGGGATAACAGAATCAGGGCTCCCTGACATTTTGTACTGAATTTAAACTTGCACACAGATATGTAAATCTAGGGCTTATCATCTCACCAACAGTGTGTGATCTCTTTTTATTATGACCTGTGGATATGACATACGATTCTTCTACTGGATTTGAAAACAATCTTTTAATTTTGTTATCAGAGTATTAGATAGACAGTTTGCCCCTACCCTGTCCCATGCATCTTCCCCAGTCACCCTTATTCTAAAGCTCACAGATTTAAATATGAGCATTATGCTCAGATCAGGGAAAGCAAATGGCAGCCTTGATAAGTTACAAAGTGCTTCGGGGAAGGCCTCATAAGAGAGGTTTGGGAGCTATTTAAGGCATTCAAATCCTTAAGGCACTGCTAGCTTTGATTTTTCTGTGGAGTCCTTTGACAAGATATAATGCAGGGAGATTAGGTGCAGTGTACAGCATAGGATGAGATGTCCTTATAGATGTATCTCATAGTACAAGGCCCACCAGAGAGTTGTGCACTGCTTGCTAAGGGATCTCATGTGATTTAGTTAGTGTTAAGCCAGGTAAAGTATAATATAAAGCAAAGTGATGTGCTCAGTGTTATCTTGTATTCTGGATGATAATGGTACAAGATAAATCTTGTAAAACATCTCTTATCATTTATAACAGGAGCAAAATAACCATAAACCATTCATTGAATTATTTTAAACTTCAAAAAATCACTATAAATGACTGTTGTAAAGGAGTCATATATATAAACACATATACATATAGATACACAGCTATGTCCAAAGGTGTTGCATCATCCACTAGAATTAACAATTTTGCTTCATGAAGTCAAATATATTGTTCTGTTAATATACTGAATTACATACCACTTAGCAGTTTTCCATTTTTGTAATTTTTAGACATTTGCAATATTATTTTGTAATTTGTTTGATTACACAATGTTAAATAAAAGATTCTAAAACTCCAGGTGATGCAAAAGTTTTGGCCATAGCTGTGTGTGTGTGTCTATTTATCTATCTATCTATCTATCTATCTATATATATATATATATATATATATATATATATATATATATATATATATATATATATATATATATATATATATAAAAATCAGTGATGGCAGTTGAAAATAGACTACCCTCATTGTTTAAATCCAGCCACTATGCTCCAGTGCTTTCCATGATGAGTGGATGTATTGAAATCTAAAACACCAGGCATTGATGGAGCTGAGCTGTGCTTGAATTGCCCATTCTCTCTCTGAATTAAATGCTAGGCCTCAATTGAGTTTTTTTTTTCTAAAATTATTACTTCCACCAATGCTAACATAAAACAAAACATTCAACTCCTTTATTATTTTGGCTTTAATAGAACGTGTAGACCACCCACACAACTGGTTGACATTTTATGAACGTCATTATTGTTCTTGACTTTTACTATTGCAGCAATGATAAAGGCTGTACACCATGGAGCGCAAACGCCCTTGTCAGCCATGTGACTTGACAGATCTATAATAGCGTATTTGAAGACACAGCATGTTCGCGTCAACTGAAGCACTTCAGTCTTGGCAACTTCGTTTAAACTTCTCAGTCTGTTATTATCTGAATTGTAGTGAACTGTGCTGCACCGAGGATTAAAAAGCACAATGAAATTCATGCTGCAGCTATTGTAAAACAAGCCCGAAGGACATACCTAAAGCACACTGCCACCTGCCAGCACTCTCCTGAGGGGGAAATAAGTTGTAAGAAGAAAGTGCACCCTTCAAACTTTCTCATACTGCTGGGAATTCTATTTTTCTCAACAAAGATGTATACATATTTATACACGCTGAAATGCAGATATGAAAAAAAAATCTTGGAACTGCAGAGGTAAACTATATGTAAATGCCACAAAGTAATAGACTTGTAGTGCAAATCACACCATTTTATCTTTAATTTTGCTTTCGTTTTTTCCCCCTCTTTCCTCTGGCTTAAAGGTGCATTAGAGATATGAATTTAAGCATATTCAGAACATGGGGCGTGAAATTAAATGTGTGGTAGAGTGAGAAAAATATACAGACGCTGGAGATGCCTTAAAAATAGTCATTTATGCAGATCGAAAGGAGTGAAATCATTTGCAATAGGGTGACCCTCTCTCCAAGCATTTCTCCTTCACTGTTCTATGCTAATCTCCCCCTGTATCTTCATTTTTCATTGAACTCGCCAGTTTGCTGCTAAGCGGCCTTGTAGATAAGGCAAAGTGCTAAAAGGAGACGAAAGAACGAGCTCAGTGGGCCTGTTTCTATTGCACTTTCACCCAAGGCAATGGGCAGAATTTAACGGATTCCTTCCAACATATGTTTTTGCCAGATAAGTAAACAGTGTGTGTCGGAAATGAAAAAAAAGCATTTGCAATTTAATGACATTACAGCTTCCAGCTTAGCCCAGCGTGCTGCAAGGCGAAAAGCAGAAAAAGGGGAAAGTGGAAGAATGGAACCAGGGTGTCATCAGTGTTTTTTTTTTCTTTTTTGCAAGAAGCACTACTGCATTCTCTTCTTATTATTATTCTCTTTCTATATTCTGTTTTCCACTTTCATTCAAATTTAATTTCCCTCTTTAGTTTTCTTCTTTTGTAATGGTTATTTCTACTCTTAAAAAAAAAAAAAAAAAAAACTTAAACTTTGTTGTTTTTTGGGGGTTTTTTTAACCCCAAGGAACGAGTCTTGATGGGCTGAATGGCCTTTTCATCATTCTCAAACTTAGCTTATGTTCTCATGTTCATTGTTAAGTTCCTTTCCCCAGATGTTTTGTGCAAAAAAAATAAATCAATACTTGCAGCAACAATCAATCTGATTTCACATTCTGTATTAAATATTGGTACTGAGAGCAGGTTGAAATAGAACACATTAAAAATGGGTGTCAATCATTTAAAATACAAAATAACAGATACTCTCCTTTTAGTCGATAATTATCCCCAGTGTTGACAGCTCCAGTATTACAGCAGACTAATTGTGCAGGAAAGCAGATTATGGATGGTAGACTCTCCTCCTTGACCATTATTTGGTCTACTTACAGCCTCTGCTGCATGCCAGGGCCCATTTGGCACCAGCCTTAATCTGTCTTTGGTATTAACTCAGTTAACCGGTTTGTTTGAGGATGGATCAATCACTCGCTCATTATTTTTTACAAGAAAGCATTATATTCTATACGCTTGCATACTGTTGATCTCTCATTAGCAGTACAGTGTAAATGCAATTGCACTGAAAGGGAAACACTGTCACCTCAGGGCCTGTTAGCAGGGTGTTGAAGAATTGGGTCAGCCAGGTAAGTCACAAATTACATTTCTGGTTTCACTCACAACTATTATTATTATTATTATTATTATTATTTTTTTTTTTTTTTTTTTTTTTTTTCCTAGCACTTTAGAGTAACATTCTAGAAAACAATAACCTTAGATTTAACCTCCTGCAATTGTTCATATCTCTCCTGTTCCTTGTGTGAAATACATTTTAGATGCATCTCCTGTTAAAGATTATACTGTACTTGTCTTACCACCGATGAACCTTCACCCCAAGCCAAGCTCAATGGTATCGGTTTGATTTTTGTCCTGTTTAAGTGAGACATGCTTCGTAATTGACAGTGGCGACAGTTAAGCGTGCCAAGCAGGAGCCAGATCTTAAACCACTATCACTAATATAAGACCCTCCCTCTCTTTTTGTATACTTTGATAAATATACTAAAATAACTTACACACAGTGTTAGATTTTGGATTTTCAAAACGTTGGCACACGAAGGATATTTAAATGATAAAAATGGGGGCTGGTGTTAGATCAATTTGATAACTACATTTAAGGATTGCTGCAGTGCTGTATTTTGGACTGGGGTCAGTCTGATGTAAAGTCCTGTTAGCTTTAGAGGGAGACAATCCCTGACATTTATAATACAGTATTTTGTTAATGCATTGTACATTTGGGAATATCTAGTTATGAATTTCACACAATAATAATCTTTATATAGCACCTTTCATAGTGGAACACCATCACAAAGCGCTTTACAAGATACAAGACTAGGGTGTGTGAACTATGCATCCACTGCTTACAACAACCCGAAAGACAGAGCACAAGGAGGTTAAGGGACTAGCTCAGGGTCACACAGTGAGTCAGTGGCTGAACTGGGATTTGAACCAGGGACCTACTGGGTACAGTCCCGTTTCTTTAGCCACTGGACCACAAAGCCTCCCTTATCAGTCTGCAGGTAGGGCAGTTTGTTTAGAATGGAAGCAGGCAGCAAAAGCTCCAGGTGGGACTGGAAAAGGGGGATATATAGTTTTCAGTCTAAATAGAAATTACAAATTCATGGCCTTTCGTCTGTTGTTCTGCACACTTTTCTTGTTAGGTTTGCAACTGAAAAGGCCATGTAAGCATACTCAGGCATACATTTTTGGCAGATCTGGATGTAGAGAACCAACATGTTTGCTTGTATACAGCGCTGACCTGGATTTCTTGTTTGCCAGGAGATTTCTATGTGAGGTTTGTAGAAAGCTGATTTAAGAATAAACTAGGTAATACAATTTTTTATGATAACGTTGTACTTCATCATCAAATTCAATAACAATCCTCTTCAAATCCAAGTGGTTTAAGAAGCCAATGTTGTAATATGTTAGTTAGACCTTCAAGCAGCCATGTGGATTAACAGTAGAGCATATTTCCTTTTTCTTTACATGAAGAGTTGCAAAGTCTAATTTCCTCCCTGTCTATCATTCAGTGTAACTTAATTTTACTTAAGCCACATCCCAGACAAAAATGCTCAACTGAAAACACACTAGACCCTGTAGACACTGTAGGGATACTGTAAAAAGAATCCACTTTTATTTTACAGTATTCTATCTCTTAGGTATAGAGAGGTGGCAAACTTTGGTTGGAAATGCTTGGCAACTGTGAGAAGTGTTTAAAAACGTTTTTTTTTTTTTTTTTAGGTGGTTTGTTGTTACAATATTTACTTAGAAGGTGTAAATAACATGACAATAAAGCTTTTTCAAAACACCAAAACTGTTCAAAGTGGGCCATAAAACTTCACTGGCAAATTAGGGATTTACAAGAATATTATCATGTGTAGTCTTCAAGATAGTTGAACCCTAGACCTTATAGCATTTAAAACTAGAAATCTGTTTGCTTATAGAGAAAACCATGCCAAGATTACCAAATGACAATAATCACAGATCTAATAATAGTTTTCAGTGTTTTGGAGTTTTGAATGGTTTAAAATCATCTTCTGTTGTGTACACCATTATGAAGGTGTCCATTCAAGAAAAACTAATTTAAGGTTGCCAGTGATGTGGTGATTCTCTTTCAGATGTATGTGTTGTGTAGGTGTTTCTTGTAAAATGTTCACCCGCATAACCTTTTTGGAAACCAGTGAATGTAAACCAGCTAACTGCAACTGTAATCCAAATGCTTCACATGTTCTACCTTCGCGAAAGTCAAAATACGGTATTGAATGATGCCTTATTAGAAATCATTTGAATACTTTCAAAACAAAATAAGTTATTTCAAATTCACATTACCCCCCAAAAAAACAGCATTCTTTGAAGTGAATTTTAACATTTCACGCATATATAGACATAAGGATTAACCGCAAAACACATACCATATGGCAATGATCTGTTGTTAATTAAAGCAAGTGTACAGAATTTGCATGCTAACCCATGATATCACATTGAATAAATCCCCAAAACGGCTTTGCATATAATAACCCTGTACAAATGTGAATAAAGCTTCTGAATTAATGTAGACTAGAGATCTGTTTAATAATGTGCTAGAAGATAAAACATTACATCTCACTTGATATAAGTTGCAAGTCTGCGATTCATCCCTTCTCATTAAAGGTGCAATCTAGAGCCCTCCAGATTTCTAGCATAATAACCATTTCGGAAAATAATCTTCTTTGTTGATAGGCACATGTAGCAGAGTGTGTGCCAACTTGCAGGTACTTATCAACTGCCTGTGTCATGTCTCACAGAAGTATATCATTCTTTGTGACTGGTCTCCAGGGCATTAGCTCTTCAAGTTCATTATTTCTTTTTCTGATAGATATATTTTGCCCTAAAAACCTGAGAATTTAATCTAAGGTTGACAATCCTTGCTGGGGGACATTTAGGAGCGGGAACAAGAAATGTTGCTAGTTTCTTTACGGCTATACACCTTCATTTTAATTAAAATTTTAATTTACTGATGGATTTGGATTCGTAAAGTAATTTGGCATTTGCAATACTCTTCTGGGCCATTAACGGTGATAGTAAAATATGAATGGCTTATTTAGAAAACTTAACACAAAGCATTTGAAAACAGGCTTTAAATAACTCATGAGTTAAAGCATCTGTGCATAGGGCACTACTGCACATGTGATGAACAGAATCCAGACACCTGATTTATTTGATCTTATTATCTAGTACAGGCCAAGCTTTGCAGATAAAGGTACCTGACTAGGCTGAGCCCAGGTATAAATGGAAGTTATGTACAAGTTTAGAACTGAAGGAATGTGTAGAATAGCCTACCAGGTGAGGAAGTAGGATTTAAAATACCAGGAACATAAAACACTAAAATCCAAAAAATTATGAGATTCTGTCCTTTTAAATCAGATCCCCCAAGCAGAGGCACAAAAAGTTCTTATGTTTTTACAACCTGTAAACCCCCACAGACCAAAAGACTGACGTACTGATCCTCGTAGCACATGGCACCCCCAATCTGGTAGAAACGTTGGCACCCAACTATACTCACCCCACAACAATGCTCTCAGTGTTCCATTGTACAGAACAGTATGGACAAAGCACATAAAGGGAAGGAAGAGAAGTGGTTGGTCACCACAGTGACAGGCTTGTCTTCAGTTTACAGGAATGTGAAAAGGCTTCAAAAGCACATCCTCAAAAAGCATGTCACTATCTTTCAAGCTAGAAGGACTGGAGTATTTTATACTATCAAAAACAATATTTATTTACTGTTGCACTTATACTTACCTATAAATAATATTCTAACACCAGTCATCAGGTGAGGAAGTTTCTAGCAGGGAATTTATTATTATTAGTCATTGACGCATCTTCAAGCAGATTTTATGGCTGCAGTTATGAAAATACAAGGTCCAACAGCTGATGATGAGTCACAACAGGGTACCTGATACACTGCACATTGGTTAGCAATAGCTAAAGAGCAATTAATCAGGTGATAGTTCAACTGACTGGTAGTCTTGATAAATAGATGCAGTTGATTCCATGGGAGAAAGGATATTGCTGTCAATTCTGACATGCAGTTCACTGTGGTATGGTATATAAGGTTTCCACAAGGATTACTTGATTGAAAAGGCATAACTATAAAACTGGAAGTTGTTGAAACACTAACGCTGCCAGCAAGGATGTCTGCCAGCAACCTCCTCTCATGGAATTACATGAAATGGGACATTTATATAACTGAACACAAAACCAAGAAGAAAAATAGAATAGTCTGAGGAGAACTTGAGAGTTTTTAGTCTTAAAGACAAATCTTTTGACATCACAATATCCACTTAAACGCATGGACAAAAAAGGGCTAAATTAGCAAAATGGATTCCACTTGTTTGTAACTTTTCTTTTGTTATTATTTAGATTTCCAGTTTATTTCACATACAGCATTCATAGCCATCTGATTCAATCCAGACTCATCTAATACACTAAAGAAGTCACTTGCTGAAATTGGTCCCCTAGAATAAGACATTTCAGGAGGAAAATTTGCTGCAAATGTTTCTTTATGCTTTATGGCTGTGGCCAACTCACTTTGACATGACAATAACAAGTCAATTTTGTCCAGCTATATACATTGTTAGAGCTGTTATGCGACACATGCTTTGTTCGTCATCTTTTTCAGAAGGGAGTGATCCAACACTTGTTGTGTATCAGATAGTAAGGCATAGTAATGCAATGAGCCACTAACAACACACTCCTGAAGTAACAGGACCATTTTACAATCGGGGATTACAGGAGTCAGGAGTTTAGGAAGGCAGTGGTTTAGATTAACCTTGGCTGGTTCCAGTTAGTAGTGTGTCTTACTTTAATCCCTAAGCTTAACAACATTGACTACCCAACGACACTCAACATGCAGGTATCAGCACTGTTCACATTGCTAAGGAAAGGGGAAGGGGCAGTTTCAAGGGGTAATATCAAGGACTAAACCAAGACTTTCCCTCTCATTAGCAAAATCATATTTCTAACAAATGACTTTTTTCTGTTTTAATATATATATCCTTTTTTGTTGTGCATTTCTCCTCTTATTCACTTCCTGTGTTTCATGTAATAGGGAGTAACACGGAATGTAAGAGTAAGTCTCAGGTAAGGTGTTATTTATTACCTGTAACACAGAAACTCCCGTGTTGTGGCAGGAAAAATGGGCTCCTCCTGAGTCAAACACAAAAAGATGAACAGTAAAATCATAGCAGATCTGATACGAAAATGTTTAAAAAGTCCTAAATTTTCTTACTATCTAACAACATAACTTATCTGCTAAACTAAAAAGCCATAATTCTGCATCCATGTTTGCAAAAAAAAAAAAAAAAAAAAAGCCAAGTGACATTAACAGAGTTCATTTTATTAATGAAGAGTGTAGTTTTGAGTTTCAACAGCAGTGGGTGCTTGTGCTTCAGTTTGGTTGAGCAAGTTAAGTACACCTGTCCTAAACTTTTTGTTCTGGTATAATGTACAAAACTGTCAATGTTGTTCTTCATTTGAAAGCCTTTATTATAACTAGCATTATCTTGTTTGCTTCCAAGCATGTTGTGTGTGTTTATGGCGTCAAGCAAGTCTGCACATGCTATTTATGACCTGTCCAACTTTAAACGAAAAACTTAATTCAATTTGTCTTTTCAAATATTACGCATATTTGTTTTTGCAAAATTAATTAGCATATTGTAATATATGTGCATTGTTCTTTATATTCTTTAACAATTATAGTTAATGTTGATCTATTTTTGTAACTGTTATAAGTCACCATTAATGTAACAGCTACATCCTGCTCTCCAGGTATTTGCACAATAAAACTTTTTGCTGCAAGATTATTGTGACCTTTATAGGAAGATAGTCTTGTATACCATAGCTTATGATAACTGCAGCTGTGTCAAGCTTTCTGAAACAACCTATGCATTAATGCATGTTTCTGTTTTTGTGGAAACACTTTACTTTCCTGGTACAATCTGGTGGAAGTACAAGCTATCTCTCTCTCTCTCAGATATATATATATATATATATATATATATATATATATATATATATATATATATATATATATATATATATATATATATATATAATATGTGTGTGTGTGTGTGTTCTGCTTGGACAAGTTGCAATATTTTATGTACAGTATCTTTTACAGTAGGAGGAAATGCTATATTATCATTGTAATTCTCGTAATTGAAGTCCTTTCGTGCGAAGATCATAAGGAAATCCCTTAATAATTTCCCTTAAGAAATCTTGTGTTACTGGTTCAGTTCATTAGAAGAATTATTTGCCTGGAGGTTTCTGATGAGTAATTTGGTTTGAGTACAAAAGCAAAACAAAGCATCCCAACCAAATTGCTATGCTCACAATGCTCACCCAAGATAACAAGGATACTTAACTTTACAAACTCCCAGTGGGGACCCGATTCATTTGTTATAAACTGCAAACAACTGCAGCCAGAAACTGACAAAACTGTTACATGTTCGAAGGTTGGAGAAAAGCAGTAATAAATGCAAGCACTGTGAAAACATACATGATCTACTGAAGTATATTTAGGATGTTAATATGATTGTGAATTCTTATACTTGTTTACATTTGGAGTTTTAGACAAATACTGGGAGCGGTTCACTGTCATTCCTCCCTGGAAATTCCTCCCTTTTTGTAATGATTTCCGACCATTTTCAGACTGATTTTTCAGATATCGTAGACAGTAAATAACAAACCTTTTTATTGTCACTTCATTGTTACAAAACATGCAACTCATTACTGTCATAACTAATCCTGCTGTTTGGAATATTATAATAAGACAAATGTCCACTTTGTCATATTAAATTTATGATTTGTTTCTTGAGTTTAACAATATTATCTATTTCTGTATTACACTGTACAAACGATAAAACATATAACTTTCAGTATTAGTTCACCGAGATTCATTTGTATCTGACTAGTAACTGATCAATAAAGCATTTGATTGCACACATTGCCTGTCAGCATGTCTCAGTGTTGTACTGCAGCACTTAAAGATTCAGAATCATAGTTTAACCTTCACAGCATTGTACACTACATGCGTTCTTTTTCAATTAGAAACCAATTTACCTTACCTCTCATGCTGGGTTTTGACATTCTCTCATTTTACCAATTTCGGGATTTTCAATTTACATCTGAGAAATAATTATGTATGCTAGTTACATCAACAGTTTTTGTATAATAATAATAATAATAATAATAATAATAATAATAATAATAAATAATAATAATAATAATATATATAATATTATATTGAAAGGATTCCTACTGCCACAATCTAAATTTGGTTTTTTAAGTCTTTTTTTTTTTTTTTTTTTTTTTTTTTTTTTAAACTATTATAGTACCTGTACAAAAAAAAATTTTTTAGGAATTAGTGAATAAACAGTATACACAAAAAAACAGAATGAAAGTTCGGAATGGCCAGGCTTCTGGTTAGGAATAGGGCATGAGGTGACATCTGAACACTGGTTCTGACCTCAGCTCACAACTAGAGTGGTCTTAACATTTCGTTTACTGTTCTACAATTACTGTAGAAGTTTATCATGCCGAAAAAGTATTGAAAGTTATCTCAAGTGATCCAGGAAGATAGGACACAGCAAGGCCCAGTACATCAGGTATTGTTCTAACTTACATGGACATGATACTGGCACTTGAACGAAGGTTAAATTAAAGGACCCTTTTTGACTGCTTTGAGGTGGGTATTCTGTGCCAGAACAGGTCCCTTGTTTCTTACTCATCATTGGCCCTATCAACACTGTAGCACCGGGCTCCTGGTTCAATATAAATTCCACTGCACTGATTAACAGCTTTTAGACCACAGTCTTTCTCCCTCCTGATTTAATTTATAATAATTTTACAACCTTTAATGAAATTCTGTAAGCCCTCGTGTTAGCCAATGTGTTCAGAATTACTTGACCAGAGAAAAAAAAATGTCCTAGTCAACAAAACATGACCTCTGTCAATGGGGTACCAAGTCACGATGCTTCAGAAGACTGAAGGTATCTGCAATGTAGAATTACACATCCTCTGTATGAACACCCTTCAGCTACTGAAATATGGAAGGAACTCTAATCAGCTTTATAACCATCCTTCATTGGTGCTTCAGGGTGGTGTTAGTTATATCCATCCTGGTGTTCTATTGAGAATAGTGCTTCCAACTCCAACCCATAACTGCGTTCAGGCAGGTTAATCATTGTAATAACTATGCACCTTCCTTTAAGGATTTAGCCATTCCTCTTGGCCATGTCACACTACACACTATTTATTTATTTAGAACATACCATACATATTGTAAGAATTAAAGATGCCCTTCATCCCATAGAGGCATGCTTTGATTTCTCAAAGCCACGCAGTACTGTACTAGTATGTGTTATCTGAAATACAGCTTGCTTTTTAGCTCTGATTATACCTTTTATGATTTCCAATTGAGGTTGGTTTTGTATCTGGGATAATAAAAAAATAAATAAACAAAAACAAAAACAAAAAAACAAAAATGTTTTCTGTTAAAGCTTAACTTCTTATGTTCTGGTATACTGCATCAGTAGAATAAAAACAACAGCTCCTGTGTTCTACATGCCCCCCAACATTTGTATGCAGTTTATTTCACAAGACAAATTCAATGTTGCCATCATAACTCGGAACAAATACATAATTTAAACACCTTTATACTGTATATGGCAGCATTGCAATTCATAAATATAATCTTTACCAATGAAATACTGAGTATTTGTTTTTCTTTAGGAGGTAGGGTTTTTTTCTGAGTATTTGTTTTTCTTTAGGAGGTAGGGTTTTTTCTGAGTATTTGTTTTTCTTTAGGAGGTAGGGTTTTTTCTGAGTATTTGTTTTTCTTTAGGAGGTAGGGTTTTTTCTGAGTATGTGTTTTTCTTTAGGAGGTAGGGTTTTTTTCTGAGTATTTGTTTTTCTTTAGGAGGTAGGGTTTTTTTCTGAGTATTTGTTTTTCTTTAGGAGGTAGGGTTTTTTCTGAGTATTTGTTTTTCTTTAGGAGGTAGGGTTTTTTCTGAGTATTTGTTTTTCTTTAGGAGGTAGGGTTTTTTCTGAGTATTTGTTTTTCTTTAGGAGGTAGGGTTTTTTCTGAGTATTTGTTTTTCTTTAGGAGGTAGGGTTTTTTCTGAGTATTTGTTTTTCTTTAGGAGGTAGGGTTTTTTCTGAGTATTTGTTTTTCTTTAGGAGGTAGGGTTTTTTCTGAGTATTTGTTTTTCTTTAGGAGGTAGGGTTTTTTCTGAGTATTTGTTTTTCTTTAGGAGGTAGGGTTTTTTCTGAGTATTTGTTTTTCTTTAGGAGGTAGGGTTTTTTCTGAGTATTTGTTTTTCTTTAGGAGGTAGGGTTTTTTCTGAGTATTTGTTTTTCTTTAGGAGGTAGGGTTTTTTCTGAGTATTTGTTTTTCTTTAGGAGGTAGGGTTTTTTCTGAGTATTTGTTTTTCTTTAGGAGGTAGGGTTTTTTCTGAGTATTTGTTTTTCTTTAGGAGGTAGGGTTTTTTTCTGAGTATTTGTTTTTCTTTAGGAGGTAGGGTTTTTTCTGAGTATTTGTTTTTCTTTAGGAGGTAGGGTTTTTTCTGAGTATTTGTTTTTCTTTAGGAGGTAGGGTTTTTTCTGAGTATTTGTTTTTCTTTAGGAGGTAGGGTTTTTTCTGAGTATTTGTTTTTCTTTAGGAGGTAGGGTTTTTTCTGAGTATTTGTTTTTCTTTAGGAGGTAGGGTTTTTTCTGAGTATTTGTTTTTCTTTAGGAGGTAGGGTTTTTTCTGAGTATTTGTTTTTCTTTAGGAGGTAGGGTTTTTTCTGAGTATTTGTTTTTCTTTAGGAGGTAGGGTTTTTTCTGAGTATTTGTTTTTCTTTAGGAGGTAGGGTTTTTTTCTGAGTATTTGTTTTTCTTTAGGAGGTAGGGTTTTTTCTGAGTATTTGTTTTTCTTTAGGAGGTAGGGTTTTTTCTGAGTATTTGTTTTTCTTTAGGCGGTAGGGTTTTTTCTGAGTATTTGTTTTTCTTTAGGAGGTAGGGTTTTTTCTGAGTATTTGTTTTTCTTTAGGAGGTAGGGTTTTTTCTGAGTATTTGTTTTTCTTTAGGAGGTAGGGTTTTTTCTGAGTATTTGTTTTTCTTTAGGAGGTAGGGTTTGCCTGTAATTAGTTATGCTTCTAAATCGATTGCTGCAGTGCACACCGTCTTACAGGTTGGCAATAGTCCTTATTCATGGACTCTAAAGCAGATGTAAATTGACATCTCCAGTCTTGAGGAATAAACACCTTAGGGATGCATAAGAAAATTAAAAACACAACTTGAAGCTGGACTTAAACACAGGAGCCAATTCAATGAATAAATGTGCGTGTGGATATTTATTGCCCAGAGATTGAAAATATTGTATTACTTAAAACATTCTAGAGTGGTAATTAGACTATCAATTGAGCTACCAAAAATATAAACACATCTATTGAAACCCTTTCCATTGTACACAGAATGAGATACACAGTATGATTATATACCGAATGGATAGTTACTGGCTCATTATGCGTTAATGTGAAATACAACCCTTGTCTTGGTTTCACCATGTGTACAGTGTGTTATGTACAGTCTATGTGGGTGTATAGTATGGGTTTATGCACCAGTGCTGTATGTACAGACATCAATAAAAGTCCACTGGATGCAACCAGGTATCAGATATTATATATGCCAGCTGCTATTCCAGTATACCCGAGACTGTACAGTATCTAGGAAACCAGTTCATGTGGCCAGTGAAATAAAAGCAGAAAACATTGTAAGCTCACCTAATGTGGCAGTTTCAGAAAAATGGCCAGGATCTGTCTCAGAGATAGAACATCTCCAGACTGTACATGCTTCAGTTATAGAATTGTTGCACTAATGTTATGTCAACAATATATTTAGCTTGTGTTAGTTATACATAGTGAAAATCTAATACACTTTGAATCTGTTCACTAACAAATATATAATTGATTCATAGTAATTGTGACAAATTAAATATTTTTACACCTGCTATTACACATTCAAGATTCCAAAAGTATGTGTAGATCTTGTTTGTTTGTTTGTTTTTCTATTAACTATGTTTGTAAACTTAAATATCTCTGAAATATGTGAATATGTAAAAAATATGTTAATGTTATTTTAAACATAAATAGAATTAATACTGACAATACTGTATGAGTATGTGGATCGCATGAGGAATATGCTGATATCTGAGTGCAAGTATATATTCATTCTTTGTCCTTCTTTTTTAGTGTCAACTGAAGCAAACCAAATAGACCCACATGTTTTAAGTTTAAACAAAATACAGATTATTGTAGATAGTCAATTGTTTAGATTTTTTGTACTTTTCAATTTCACTGAAAAGTATGAGTTATTTCTGCAGAGAATATTCGTCAGCAGAACTTTCTCTTTTTTGTGAAGAAACTTCCCTTCCCTTGCTCTATGGGTCATTTGCATAGCTGCACCTCCGCCTTTATCCCATTCATGCCCTCTTTGCAAAAAGCATATCTATTCAAAAGGCATTTAGTCCATTTCTTTCGTGGCCGGTAAACCTATTCATCAGTTGTTCTGCCTTGTAGATTGTATTCTAATGCTAATCTGGCGTGTTAAATATCTTTTTGTTCGCCTTTCACCGTTTTGTCATTCGGTTTATCCAGTTTTGGTCACCCATTTTATTTTTTTATGCGCCTGCCTCTATTCATGTGCTCATGTATTTTTTATTATGTTGTTTCACTGTCATGCAGTGTCAACTCAGTCTATTCAATGGGGGCTACTTGAAGGGCTTGGAGGGACAAAGCGTGTACACATTGCACTGCTATTCACTTCGGCCAGCTGGATCGGCTGAAAAAAAAGACCTTGTGAAAAGAAATCCTCCACAATGGACACAGAAGAAGTGTACAATGCTAACAGTTTTCCAAATACCACTGATTGCTTTCCTCACAATGAGGAGAAAGCCGCCGCTTTTTGCAGAGCTCCACTTCAACAAACAACACTCTCACAAAAACCTCCCAACCCACGTTTTGTTCCCAGACAAAACCTCCTCGACTGTCTAAACGCTCCCACTGAAGGGAAAAGTGAGTTCTTTTCAGTTTTCCTATCTTCTTTTTCTTAAATAAAAAAAAAAGATATAAAAGGACAGAAAACGAGGGAAACGGTCACCGAACTGGTAAAATAGGTTCCATTATGAACCCGCTGACCTTTCGGTGTTGCGAAGGGAAACTGTAGATTTTATGAATAACCTTCTTCACGACGTCCCATACAAAGCAAATATATAACACAAAAGATAAGAACTTGTTTGCTCAAAATATAATAGAAAATTGAAAAGACGGGTCACATTACTCTGGCATATTCACTAAGGTAATAATTGGCTTTGTAAGCCAAATAACAATTTCAAAATGTAGACGTTGCAGTTGTACAGTTGCAGCAACTACTGTGGTATGCCTTACTTACTCATATAAATGCCTGAAAAACAACACGTGTGTGTGTGTGTGTGTGTGTGTGTGTGTGTGTATATATATATATATATATATATATATATATATATATATATATATATATATATATATATATATAAAGAAACATGATTTTATACGCTTTTGGAAAGTGTTGTTTCGATGGTTATAAAGATTGAATTTACGGGCACACACATATATACTATACATTTAGCGACGTCGTTGATACACAAAATGTAAATCATACATATGATGATTTAAATTGCAGTCCAGCCTTCGTGAAGGGTCAGTAATGATTTGCGTTTAGGGTTATTTACAAGGTGAAGCAGGAAGTTCTGTGAAGAGGTGATCAGATGTTACAAAGGGAAATGTGGACTGAGAAAGGGCTTAATTAACCGTGTCAGAGATAATTATCCCTGGACAGTCAAAATTAGTTTTGCATAGTCGCTCAGATCTGTGTGAATTAACTTTTTAATATCATTTAACAGTAGAAAAAGCTGGACTTGCTTAATTATTTTAATCGCTTGTTTGTTCTAGCTAGCCCCATAGCTTCCAGTGTGTTGTTTGTTCGATGGAACGCTCCCAAAATATTGAGTATTTTATTAGCAGGCCTGTCGTACAAACTGCAACATTTTGAAACCCCTGCATATTTTATATTTATTAAATCATTGTAGTCTATTAATAGGTCAACATTGGCTAAAATGTGTCAATTCGTCTGCTGGTGGAGTTAATTATTTAATGGTTTTCATGTGCTGAGGACTTCCACAATGTAAGCAAGGCCGGGTAAACGAAGAACACTTTCAAGACACGGAACCAAATACAAAGATAGTGAAACTATTACACTAACAGGATAGTGGACAGTCAATTCAGGGCCTTTTCAAAATGTTACCAGAAATCAATGCAATACCTGTTCTCCTGAACTGTACAGATGTGTTCAGCGATCTCCCTTTCTGCTGTCCACTGAATGCTTAAAAAAAAAAGAAACGAGGACTCCGTTTTTTTTTTTTTTATCTTCCTTCCCATTCACGGTTTCAATGTGGTAAATAAGGTTTTTGGCTCTTGCTAACAATGGCTTACTTTAGATTTCTTAGTAATACTATTCAAAGCTTGAACAAAAGCACCCTTTGGCGGATACCTTACACTTCACCTGGACCAAGCACGTATGGGCCATTTAGATAAAGAAATCTTGTCCGCAATTCAACAAGAACTAGAGATTTTTTTTTTCTTCTGTTTATTCGCTTCAGGTTTTATTATAATCCTTTGTTCGACAAATGAACACCATATCATTGAGATTGTAATTTACAGCAACTTAAGCGTCCAGTGTTGAGTAATACACAAACCATCAACTTCAAAATGTTAGGAAAAGCGAGAAAAAAAAGAAAAAAAACATCTTTCCCTTTTTTATATCACATAAACCCCAACGAGCTACATATACAGCGAATTGCTTTCACTTAGCATCAGCTAAACTATACACATATTAGAGGAAATGAGACAAAAACCGGACATTGATTAACCCTTTGGGTCTGTTCCTTTTCAATTTTAATAAAAAGGCAACAGGCTCTTTGCAAATCAAGGTTAAATATGCTACACGCTATAAGCACTTCAAGTTCATTATGCAGACGTTACTAAAGGACAGTTAATGCCCTTATTAAATCCAAAAGGTCACTATGATGTTCAGCTAAACAATAAATATACAAACATCTATAAAACATTTCTATGTAAGTTAACATGTTTACTGGATGCCAGTGTCACATACACATGTAAGCCAACCAAGTAAGGACTTTATCCAGAAACCATTTTCTAACTGGAACAATAAAGTAACAAAACTTCCCTTAAACTACTGATCCATTATGTATGTGTACAATTTACAAGTTGTGCCTGAAAACGCTATAATAAACGATATCAGGTTAGTTTCTGGTAGACAAGGTTAGTTGTTAAGTCCACGTGCATGACATTGACAAATTGTATAGTTAGCGGCAAGGTGTTTGTCATTTGTTTTTATATTTATTGCCTTAACATTTTGTTGTTGTTGTTATTGTGTAACATTGTTTGTTTTCACAGGGTATAACACAAAAGACCAAGCATCCTGTTCAAAAACAAAAACCTGATCAGTATAATTAAAACAAAAAACAAATCGAAATAAATTGGTATTTGACAGTCTTTATCAACCGCCGTCGCTTATATGATCTCTATAGTCCATTCTACATGTGTACGTACAACAGGTAGTAATCGAATAAGTTACTCGTTTATTCATGTTCTCATGGCATAGTCGTTTTTTGTCCACCACATATCGCACACAGCACCCTTCTGTCCAAAGAATCATCCGAATTTACACAAGAGTTCTGCAGGTCAAAACATTAAATACATACTTCATTTTGTTCAGATTTTTGTCAGGTGAAGGCTGTAAAGCAATATACATCTGTAGTGTTTTCTATTTTAAAAAAAGTACCCTTCATAAAGGTGTGAATTAATATACACTGCGTGCGAATTGAGATTATGAACCGTTCTAGTATAGTTCTGATCCATATGGTTCGGTTAATCTCTACACATTCTAGAACTGTGCAGGAGATTGTCTCAGATTTACAAAAAAAAAAATGTTTAATGATCAGAAATTATGAAAACAAGTTTACTCATGTGTCCACAAAGGTACAAAAATTGAAAGTTTTTAACTTTAAGCTAATATATATACTATATATATATATAATATATATATATATATATATATATATATATATATATATATATATATATATATATATATATCATAAACAATGTATAGGCAAGTGCTTGTTGTTTCTACAATGTCTTGCATATTATTTAATACTTTTGTCATAAACAAATCTATTACGTACAAGATTATAATTTACTTTTCTTTAGTTTTAGAAAAAGATTCTACAGCCAACCCATTCTAGATTGGGTCAGATTCTCAGTTTGCGCGCAACATACAGGTGACATTAAATTATATCACATGTATATATTTGCACATGCATTTAATAAACTTCCCTTCTAAATATATTTACACATTTACAGTTTTTTTTCCCCTCCCCCAAGATGTCATAAAGCAGCTGCATAGGCAGGGTACGGTTCTAGCTGGGGTTTGCCCATTCCAGGTAGTAAGATGTAAGCTAGAGGTGGCTGGAGTCCCGGAGAGGGCCAGCCGCTGCAGTTACAAGGGATCATGTAGCCAGGATTGCTTGGAGAAGGATGCGAGTGCGTGTGAGTATGGGTCCCAGTACCGATAGCACCTGCCCCGGAGAAAGCAGTTCCTGCACTGGGGTACCCCAGAGGGGACCCGTACGGAAATGAGTGTGGAGAGATCTCAGTCATCTTCGAGCCCAAGTCGAAAAATGAGTATGGATTCGCGGCAGCTGCTGGGTTGAAGAATACTCTGGCTGCTGCTGCCGCAGCTGCCGCTGCTGCCTTATCTGGGTTCGCAAGTAAGGAGTCCGCCAGGGTGCCCCCGTGCAAGCCGCTCGCCTTTAACCCCTCGTGATCGCCCAGGCTGTAGGGTATCGGGAAGGCAAACTTGTCTTTCTTCATTAAAGTCTTGGGTTTCCGTCTAGGTCTGTACTTATAATCGGGGTGTTCCTTCATATGCATAGCCCTCAGTCGTTTAGCTTCGTCAATAAATGGTCTCTTTTCAGTCTCCGTGAGAAGTTTCCATTCGGCTCCCAACCTCTTACTAATTTCAGAGTTGTGCATTTTAGGGTTTTCCTGAGCCATTTTCCGGCGCTGAGCTCTCGACCACACCATGAAAGCATTCATGGGGCGCTTTACGTGATCCATCGGTTTAGACATTTCAAAGTACACTTTCACTGGAAAGGTAGTCTTCCGGAACTGCCGCGGTGTTGTCACTTTCCCTCGGGGTTTTTCTGTCTTCCAGTACAAGTACAATCAAACCAGTTCACTAAAACCTGTGTTGTTAATGTTGTCACTTGCCATTAAAGTGATTGCCTTTATTACCCCACCCACCCATATATATATATATATATATATATATATATATATATATATATATATATATATATATATATATATATATATATATATATATATAAAATAAACACGTAGGCTAGAGAATTAATACAAGTGCTGTGTTCACTTACTTCAGCATAAGTTCTTCATTACGCAATTGCATTTTTTTCCTTTCGACCAGTAAACACAGTGATGTATAGTATTCAACACCACAATTTGTAAACAGTTATTTTAGGTCCAATTTCGACCTTTCTTTACTTCAAGAAGTTACAGTCAAAAAATTCGGAGAAAACGGAAAGATTTTTTTGTTTTTTTCAGAAACCAAGTGTATCAGATAAAGTATCTTAAAGTTGTAAGTTGTCGTCCTCTTTCCAAAAGGCTGTGTTGTTTTTGCTCCACGCGAATCGATTGTTTCCTGTTGTCAGTGTTTATTAACAGATCAGCTCCTGTATCGTGCGTTAAGCAAAGTGGTTGGGAACTCGGCTGCCCCATGTGAAATAAGACTCATTTCAAAGCAGGTAGTGTAAGGCCCCCCTGAGCATGCGCAGTGCTTCCCACGCAAACTGACACAATCCTATTCTGGATAAATGTTTATCCAATGCTGGGTAAGACAACCGCACTAGACAACGCTTTCCTTTCATTTACATTTGTAGTCTAATTCTTAGTCTAAAAAGGTTATTAGCATAGTTTATAAAGACAAACAAGTGGCGTTTGCCCCCTGAATAAAGTCAAGTTAATAAAGTTTAACCAAAGTTTTGCCGGTACGTTATGGTGCATTTGATTTCTTTAAAAACGTTGCTTAGAAATGATATATATATATGCACACACACACACACACACACACACACACACACACACACACACACACACACACACACACACACACACACACACACACACACACACACACACACACACACACCTTAATTGCATTGTTTGCAAAGTGATATAACGTTGTCACTAATGGTTATCTGACACCTGATCGAAAAACTAAGATTTAAAACTTAGTCATGGAGAAATTACAGACGAGTAAGAACAATTAACTGTTTATTTTGAGGCATTAGCAAGTACACAACAGACACGTAGACTTCAGAGATTGTCAGGTTAGATCACCTAGGTTTAAAAATGCAAAGCTTTTACCCATGTTTAAAAAACAGAGTTTTATAATTTTCTAATATGCTGCAAATCCGCGAGCTTCCATGTAAAATTGGCCTCAAACCTGAATTAAATTTTTAATTAAAAAATTAGTAGTCCAACACTTGTTACAACAGCGTTACTGCAACTGTTTTTGAATATTTTAAAGAGAGACAGAAAACATGTCACACGTTTTGAATCACCTTACTTTCATTTCGATATTTGTATCCTGGAAAACATTTTATCAAAATAAAGTGTATCATTCATGTTATTTGGTCTGTTTCGTCTACAGAAGTCTTTGTCCAGGAGTGCTTATTATGATATACTTTTCTTCCCCTTCGTTAAAACATTAGATAATAAAGGTAAACAGCCAAAACATAAGGACAAATGGATGCGTAAAATAAACTATATAAACTACAAATCTGCTCAACATGAGATTGTATATTGGACATTTTCAAATATATTGAGGGATTCATTCCACTTTAATTTCTATTTAAAATCATGATTTAGAAATATACTGCACTTTGAATTGGCGTTTTCGTCTCACCAACCACAGGACTGTGATTAAAGGACACACCTACAATCTGATCGAATTATACCATTGCCGTTCTAAGAATACAATTGTTAGTTAGCTGAAATAAATATCGGCTGCTCTGTGCTATTAAACGAACCCCCATGCACAGCTTAGTGTAAAGGGGAACAAAACGCTTCGTAGTGTATACGTCAATGTTATGGTGATTCTATCTGTTTGAAGAAACTGCCGTATGTACGCACTTTATGCCAAATATATGACAACCTTTATCTGAATACCAAAGAAGACAGTAAATTATATGAACGGGAGTGGGTCTCCGTTCATTGTGTTTAACTATTAAAATCGGCGTCGCTGTTCTGTATTCCCCTCTGCGTTTCTATGTTTTACGATTTCTAAACATTATATTACCAAAAAAAAAAAAAAAGAAGCGACTCACTGGATTTATCGTTATTTACGGTCACATCATAATCTCACTGCTTTGTTTGCGCACTGACGCGCTTCCATACAGTAAACTTCATAGCTCAGCTATTAGCTGTCATTTTATTTTTGTAGCTGTATATGAACCACCAATTCAACAGTTCAACAGTTAATGTTGCCAGGAGCTGTGTTGTACCTTCAAAATACTGATTTATGACAATTTGTATCTAATTTGTAGCTTGCCATTTTTATGAGCTGCATTTTTGTTCATCTTATCTAAAAGCAGCCTTTGAAAACCACAGCGCGTGTTACCATTCTCTCATTCTTTCTTCAAAATAAGCTGCACGCACACACACACACACACACACACACACACACACACACACACACACACACACACAATAGTCTGACTTTCCTCTTAAAATAACTTTCGAAATACATTATTAGTAGTGTCAGTGATGAGCCATTTTCCGCTTTAGCGCTATTGAGAAAGCGATATCTCTGACAGGTAATCGTGTAGAATAGCGCCTAGTCACATACACATAATTTGTAATGTTGGCAGTTGACCAATCAGGTGTCTTGTTTCATAAAAAGTCTCTAATTTGTCTCATGTAAATTGTAAATGACCTACTGCCCGGTTATTTAAAAAGTACATAGAGACACCCAGTGCCCATACATTAAAATATATTTCTACTGCACGGTGCGTTTGTCATTTTGTACAAAGTAATTTAATTGAACTACTCATTTCTAAATATGGGAAACCGGTCTGAGCGATCTGACAAGCGAACAATACGCAGGTGTGGCAACTGTTGTATTACGATTTTGTCTGATAAACTTTGATTACATAATTTGGTAACTAACATCTATTTATGGTTGTAAAAACATAGATTTTACTGTTCTTTTCAAGTATGTTGTAATGTATAATGCTGTGGGTTAATTATTACCTTGCTGCTATACACACACGCATATATATATATATATATATATATATATATATATATATATATATATATATATATATATATATATATATATATATATATAACACCGGCTGACGGCTAAATGCACACATACCATCTGAACATTAAAAATGCTAAACTTGCTTTTTTGTATTTGTATGGTAAAAAACCCTTAAATTTAGACATTTAAAATGAATAATAATACGCATTTTTAGAGAAAGGCTATGTATGTATTAGCAAACCACGTTAAAATAGACCTATTCATGAAAAGAGAGCAACCATATTATTGTTATGCGTATTTTTCCTTTTTCTTATCGTGCATTCTTAAATAAACTACTTTGAAAGTACAAGTGCTTTATTTTTATTGTATTTTATTTTTTACATAGTTTTAAAGCAAGACGGCAAAATCATTCACAAAAAACAATGCAGACTGCCCGGCTGGACTGCCTATACTTTTCTTAAATGGGTAATAGCGGTCCTGTTTGACCGAGAGAGATACATTTCAATAAATTCCTCCCACAAACGCCTTATCTCCACTTCATCAAAAGCTATTATAATTAACAATTATACAACCAATGTATGGCGGAATCCACAAGGGGACATAGAGGAGGCTTCAGATAACACGATAAATATAAATCATTCATGAGAACAATTCGTGTAAGAAAAGCTATCTGTGTTTTGAATGACATTGGAAGAACTGAATAGGACTCGTTCCGGACATTTCGCTCATGCGACGCTTTCCCCTCTTTTATTTGCTATACTGTAATATTCATTTTCAAAATTAATTAACCCTAAGCAGCAAGACTAATGTCTACTTGTTTTGTGTGCGGGAGAAAACAGTGCCCTGTGTGCTGAAAGATTATTTCATTGTTTCAGGTAAGTAGCGTTCTTGATAAAGTGGTGGGTTGTACCTGGGGACCGAGAGGGTGCTGACAGACAAGTGGATGTTAGAAAATGTGAATAGAGAACCAGCAACATTGAGCTAAGCGATCTGTTACACTGATAGATTACCTGCATTAACCATCGTGTGTCTACACGGACCTGTAACAAAAAGAGCTAAACTTTAAACTTCAAAGTGCACACACACACACACACACACACAAACATATTAGTGATGCAAGTGCTTTGTCGGTTATGGAAACATTTCATTAACAGTTATATTGTTGGCATCACATTTCACTACTACTTTATTTATTTATTTATTTTTAAGGTCTATGTAGTTACTTTATTTTACTTTACCTCTGAGTTGAGTCCATTGAAAGTCCTGTGACAACACACATATCTTGACGATTTTTGTACAAGCAAAAGAAAGAATGCGTTATCAGACGTCTGTTGCTATTCTTCTTTTAATGCAAATTACTCATAGACTCTCCCCAGTTGCTAAAGACGAATTCAGCCTGCGCTGCACACTGTGTAACAACTCGCACACAGAAACTTTAAGCACTGGACTTGACATACCACCTGGCTGCACTCGAACAATGCAAGCAATATCGTATAGTGGTACCACACTGACGTCTGCACAACCCTAACCCATTACCCCTGTTGTGTTAGATGTGCTACATGAGCAAGAGAACCAGGTTTCCTACATTTGTCGAGGCCATGGCGTGGGCTATTAAATGGAAGGGGCAATTATCAGAGGCGTCAGAAAACTAGTTTGGCGCCTGAAAGGCACATTTAAAAAAAGATTAGAGAGTCTAAGAAGACTGGAGTGAGCGTGTCTCTCATTGGTAGCATTTGCTCCAATGAGGACTGGTTTTCACACGTTTCAAGCAGTTTTATACTCATCTATCTGTTTTTGGACAGTATTTCAAATTAATATATGATTATCATAAGAAAATCTTTTCAATTAAACTTTTTTTTTTTTTTTTTTTAATTTCTCGAAGGTTCTAGAGATCTAGAACAATCCTGATCTTTGGATACTATACTTAAACATTACACAAACATTATCCAAGTATGTTTTTCTTTAAAGTTTGCCCAAATGAAGTTGCTACAGTAAAAAAAAATAAAAAAAACATGGATACTGTGGGCCAATCACATTTCAGCATTGCTCTAGTTGCATATATTGAAACTTAACAGAGTAGTGGAGACCTATGGGAATTAATGCATGCTCAATTAAAAAAAAAAAAAAACTTGCTATTGACCTTGACCTTTGACCTCTTCTCCATAAGGTCAAATGCCAAACTAGCTTATTACTCATTACAGTGTAGATAGGGTCACGGTTACTATGGAAGACAGATAGGAACCCATAGGGCACTATTCAAAAATGACCTTCACCGTGACCCTTGATCTCTAGTTAAGGTCAAAAGTAAAGCTATCTTATAACCCATTACAGTGTAGCTAGAGTTATGATTACTATGGAACACAGGAACCCATATATATATATATATATATATATATATATATATATATATATACACACACACATTGGTTCCTTGAACCAGCACTGGAAACTGGACCTCTCCTTAAGGTCAAATGTAAAACTAGCTATACCTCATTACAGAATGTAGGTACAGTCACCAGTGTCAAATGGAACCACAGACAGGAATACCCATTATGGGTTATTACAAAAATGACCATTGTGAAACTTTGACCTTCCTTAAGGTCAACACAACGATGATAATTACAGTTCGTTTAAAAAAAAAAGGAAAGTGAGGCCTACAACTGACTGAGGATGGCAACAAATCTAAATGCTTAAATTTATTAAATAATAATAATAATAATAATAATAATAATAATAATAATAATAATAATAATAATAATAAGGCATTTCAAAGTTTAAATATAGGATTTCCATTTGCATTCCAATTAACTGTGCAGTACTTGCTAAGTCAAATAATGATCCTCTATGCATACTTTTCAATCCCGTTTAAAGTTTAGTACAGTCATTCATTCATTCATTCATTTTAGTGGTGCTTGATAGACTCTAATGTGGAAGATAATATCAGCTAGTAAAATGAAACTGTTTTTTTTTCTGAAGAAATAGAGGAATATTTTACTGTCTGCTTTTTGCCATAACATCTCCGGAACTCTGCAGTCTTATTATACACAATGAACTGAAAAGTATAAACAACAATATGCTTTTATGAGCCACTTCAAAACATAGAGGATTCTAACATATTTATTTTGAGATTAGAGATTGTTAATTATATCTGGGAGGACTTTTAAATTGTGGATTTATCAGTGTTTCCACGTTGATCAGATGGCCTACCTGATGCCTCCTTACCCATTTTCCTGGAGTCTTTCCGCTTCTTTGACCACAACAGTTCATGTTTGCCATTCTCAGGAAAATTCACATTTCCTGTTTGGCAAAGTATAAAGGCAAAAGCTAGTTTGTCACTTTGTACACAGTGTGGTGTCTATGTCTCAGAGAGAAATGTGTACAAATGCCACCCAAATAGAAGGGTTTAATTACGACATTTACAGACAGCAAAATCATTTGCTAGATTTACAGTTTTATACAGTAGATGCCAACCGAGATGGTTTCTGTGAGGAGTCTAATATACTGTATAAAGTTATGTAATACAATAGTCTTAGTTCATTTAACTATGGCTCAATAAATCCAGTGAAATGACTGTAAGATTCAGTTTTGGAAAACAGGTTAGTCTGGGGAGGAGTTTTCTGATTTTTATATTGGTTGTGTCATCTTCAGTTTACTATACATTTAAACATGTACTATACACATGGTCTCAATCCTAAACTTATAGGTAATGCAAAATGTGGTAAATAATCCCCAGTGGTAATAATTAATCAATTTAAAGCTTTAAAACACAATTTACCTTGGGGCTGAAGGATTAATTGGATAATTGATGTTTAAAAGCACAATTATATAAATAGGCACAAGGAACTTGATAAGTATTTGAATAATGCAGACATAATTATAATAAATTGCTACCTTACTGCTTACAAAATACAATGGTTTACATATTAAGATTATGGTTATTTGAGAGTGAAACTGCTTCATAATAATGGCAGATATTCTGAACACAGCCCTTCAAAACATATTATAGAATGAGAGATAGTATAGAGAAGAACAGCAAAAATGACATGTCTGATAAGACCTGGGTTCTATCAAGACGTTGCACATAATCTTACATCAAGTAATATTTTTGCACCTTTGGGCATATGGAATAATAGCAAAAGATCAACTTATTTTCAGAATAATTATAGAATGACCTTCAGATTCATTTGTCAAAAGTCAAATTCTTTTTCCGTCAATGTGATTTCCTTCCAGTCCCAGCAGGCATACATTTAGCACAGAAAGGAGGCTGTTTTTTTCTCCTCTGTGGTTGAAAACCAAAGGAGATAGTTGTAACCCCTTAGGCATTCAGAGGACTTTGGGCTATGATGCACTATTTTGAACCATTTAGCTTGTGCATTATCGCTGATCCTTTTTCTTCATTATTCCCTGCTTATCTACCCAGCATCGATGCCGAGCCCAAATAGAGGGTTGTAATTACCCAGCCTGCCACCTGATAGCACCCCTTTATCAGCTTTATCACACTCTGCCTTGCTGCCACATCACAGGATAAAACTTGCTTGTGGCACAGCCTGCGATAATTCATCTCTGAGATACATTTATAGTTCCTGTCAAGATCAGAGAAAAGGGATGCACCCTTGTCATTTTTCAACCCCCCTTTGTATTTCTCCACAAAGACCACTTTTTTTTGTCTCTTTTCTTGGACATGGCATTTTTGCACACTAAGAAAAGTATTCTTTACAGCCTTCCAGAAAAGGGACATAAATCATTTTGATTTAGGAGTGGAAAATAAATGTACGAAATACATTACTTGATAATTATATTATGAATAAAGCTAATTGAAAAAATAAAACACTTTGTGTATGTGAAGAAGAATTTGATATGGTAATGTAATTGTTTCTGCATGTAATTCCAATGTAAGGCTGGCTCCAAAACCCAGGTCCTTAAGTTTAAATACATAATAGCAAACAGTATTATATATATATAAGTATGCTACTGAAAAGAAGTATTTACAAAATAAACTTTGAAAATAACCGCTGTGTGTATACTAACACTGTCAGATTATGTTGATTTTGCCCTGCCCTTAAATTAGATGGTTCACACAATATGATTCCCCAGATAAATATATTGAAACAAAGAATTACGCCCTGCGTTTTCTTTTCAAAATTGATTTTTCTTTTTTGTAACAAATATTTATAGAATGAGTATCAAAACCCTTTAGGTAAACAAAGGTGTATGAGATTCGCCCGGATGATTCATTGCAATATGTTAGCTATAACAAGCTATTTGTATATATAAATGGTGGGAGTGTCTACTAATGATCCTTTTCCTGAAGATTTATCTGTGGAAAGTCTGTGTCTGTCCATGTTCAAAGCTGCTAGATGATACTACAGGCACAGATTCTGTTTATCAATAACAAAAACACATAGGGCTCTGGATTCCAGCAGCACTAATGACATGATTTTGTTAATTGTTATGTGAAATGATATAAATGCTATAAAGCTGCTGACAATGTTAGTTTGTTCTTCATATATGCCATGAGCATTAGTAGCCTATGCCCCCAAGCGGGTTCAAGGGGTTGTAACACAGTGGTCTTCACAGTGAATGGGTTCACTTCCTAATAACAAGTTTGCAAAACCTGCTTGCAAAGCAAAAGTTGCTGTGATACAATTCAATAGTAAAATGGCTGCCACAAATTTCACCGAAACGCACCCTAAAGAGCAAACTGCTTTTATTTCAAAACTGTCTGACCAACAGACTCCAAACTTGATATGCATCGTTCTGGTGACAGCGGAATACAAATATGTCAAAATGGTTATGTTACGTGAAACAATATGGCTGCCAATCCTACATTTTCTTCTTATATTTAAAACTGTTTCAGTTTAAAAACGGCTCACTTGATTAACTCCAAACTTGAAAACCATCGTGCCTGTGTCAGTACAATTTATATTTTCAAAAATGGCATTTGTGCGTTAAACAAGATGGCAGCCTGACGCATTTTTTGAAAAAAAAAAAAAAAAAAAAAACTTTTAAAATCTTCTCCTGTCGAACTGTTGAAGTTGCTGATTTTAAACTTGGAGTATTGAGAACTAAACACGCTTAGAGGGGTACCGATACTGGGGCTTGGAAGCAGTAAAACTGCCTTGCAGTTCTAGTTGCTATTATTATTATTATTATTATTATTATTATTATTATTATTATTATTATTATTATTATTATTATTATTATTATTTCCTGCTGAATTGATGTGACAGTTTCTCAGTTTCTTTGTGTGTGTGTTCAATTAAAATAAGGAAGGAACAAGTTATTTGGATAAAACTTCACAGGAAGTGTCTCTAATTAGACTCGATTAGTACTATTGCAACTACATGTTTAATTACAAAACAGAAATTGTATGTATCTGCTATGTTCTTCTGTAAACGCTCAGTATTTAAAACATGTGGCTGTGTATCAACAGTGCAGTATGGTTACTTGTGTAAGTACAGTTTCATTACAGTGTAGGTATTTAATGTAACATTACTTGTATTTGCACATGTCCCTGCTCAAGGTGGCTTTTCCATTGTTGTGTGTATCTGCTGGCTTCATCTTGCAATAGTTCTAAGGAACAGGTAGCCATGCAAGCAGCACCTGTGCAACATGTTGTCAGAAGTCACGATGCAAGTTCTTGGTGGTTGCCGATAACGGTTATCAGTCTTTTCAGATCAGTGCTTGGGTTTCAAAGTCAGTGGCTTCAGAGCAACACTAAATTATGTTCAGTTGCGATTACTCGAAGTTCCTTAGGAAAAGTTCAAGAGCCCATTAGACTGGTATTAGGGATCTCTAGCCAAACCTTAGGAGCCGTTCAAAATCATTTTGTTATGCAATCAGGTTTAAAATATGATCTGTAAATGGAGTACTTTCCAGTTTAAATCTAGGATTGACTTCAGCTTCTTTAACTCAACACTTCTGCTGTACTTATAATTAGTAAATAAATAAATACATAAATAAATAAATAAATAAACAAACAACAGTGAGTTGCATTCTGTTTTACACTAAAGGTATGCATGTTAAAAAAATACCTAAGTCATAACTTGTTTTTACAAGTTACATAGACCCTGTGCTATTTAATTGCGGGCTACCAAGTAATACCCTATCTGCGTTACCTACATATTGCACAGTAAACACACATTGAAACCACATGACTGCCAGTCACTTCATTCCCCATCACCTTTTCAAAAGCTGATGATTGGGCATTATATAAGTGGTGTGAATAGGGTATACATCAGTCTTCAGGGAAAACTGATCAAAATACAATTACACCACTTCAAATCATTCAGCTATGTCACAATCTAACAAGACTCCTGGCCTGGCTCAAATTTAAAAAAAGCCAGTGCATCTGCTAAACTGCATATTGATTAAGGATGATGTACGTCACTCTAAATAAAGACTTTATAGACATTTTGTTGCATTAATGATTAGTCTCAACTACGGCCATTTCACTATCCTTAATAAGATGTGCAAGCCAGTAGCACACAAAGAGAGGAACCCGTTGATTTGTAACGATACCAACATGTTCATTTTGTATTATTATTATTTATTATTATTATTATTATAAACCAAGAACTTAGCATAGGTTAATATAGGTCCCATTAAATAGGGAGGTCATGCATTTTCATGGGTTCAATCTCAGTTCCCAGGGCCTGAATGCAGACCTGCAGTACTGCTGTAGACTAGAATGTGGATAGATTCTGTGCGGGTAGATTAAATTAGGTGAAGTTAGTTAATACCGGTTTGTCAGGTTGTAACAAGCTTCTGCATGTTTTATATGCTACACGTGAATCTAAACTTTGGTTCTGCCAAAGTTATTATTAGCTAAATGGGATGGCAAATGTAATCAAGCAGCAAACCAACAGCAGTATACGATAATCTAAACGTGCAGTTCTCTTAAGAAACTGATATGAGTCATTTCTGTCCTGCATGTTAATGCTTAAAGGTTTTAATTAAAGCCATTGAGAACCTAACAACCTTTAAAAAAGGGTGCAGCAAGCCAATCCAGTGCTAGGATTAACAGAACATGTGGCTTCTTGGTTGGCTTTGTCGTTGCTTTTATGTACAGCAAAAGTCAACACCCATGTCAAACAACATCCAAGCCCAGCCACACCAAAGGCTTTCAAAAACTGAAATTATATTTGTTAACATTTTTATTTTCTAGCATACCTCAACAAGTAAAATGAAGTGAAAACAATAAAATGACATTGTGGTGATAAGTACTACCGTGTGTAGTTGAACTCGGTATCATTTCATATCATTCTTGTATTTTCTCGGCTATCACAACTGTGAATCTCAAACAAATTTACTCATTTTATAGCATTTAGAGGGTAACCTCTAATCAATAGGTTAATCTTTAAATTATACAAGTGATAACTGCTAGTTGAAGCTGTAATTACTAAGAACATTAATTCACTTCACCGATTAGTACCGCTAGAACACTTAATCCATTCTTGATTCACCAATAGCAGCAAAAACAGTTTGTAAAAAAGTGCCTTATGTAAAGTTCACTAAGATGGTTTTAGTTCACTCAGTTCAATTCAAGGTATTGCTGTTCCTCTTCAAATTAATTTGTTTCTTATTTAAGATCCTTGTTCCAGCTTGCTGTGATAACAGTCATATTGTATAGACTTTTTTAAATTAGTAAAATGAAGACATTTATAACAGTTCAAACATAATATCTGTGGTGTGCCTAAGCTTATATCATGCTGTAATATGTTCGATGGCAGATATTTTCTTGAACGAAACAAATAATACAGTTGAGTGAGTGGTTTTTATTTATTTAAATGACATACATGTTCTTTTGTCTGCTATTTTATTATGGAATTACACACACGCTGTACTGGAATCTCTTTCTGCAGCTGGTCAGCCTCTTGCTGTGAGCTGCCAAGTGCTAGGTCTGGCACTCCTTTTATCAGAATAGAACAAACCTGGGCTAATATGTCTAGTATAAAGAGTCCCGGGGAGCCACAGTTCCTCATTCTTCAGCCCTTCTTCCCACTTTTTTTTCTGCTTTTGCACTCAGGATAATTGCAGTTTAATTGGGTGACAAGAAATGAAAACTGTGTCCACATTATGTAGGATTATCTCTTTTTCTTGAAGCCTGCCACCAATTCAAAGAAGCCCATTGATTAGAATGGGGAGCCTGGTGCTTGGTCAGCTGTAGGAATGCTTTACGAAAAGGAGGTAAATGAGGGAAGAGAAAAAAAAAAGAGCTGACATCTAAGAAAAATGTTTTGGGCTGCTTATCATAAATATACATTCATCTCCAAGATGCAATCAATAGCTATCATACTTATGTTAAATACAGGATCTGTAAAAACAAAAATTAATAAATCACTTTCTGCTATGTTTTTGTCAAAGAGCCACCCGGGCATCGTGTCTGGTATTTAAAAAATATGAATTACAGCGCCCTTAACACAAGGCCAGCAGTTAAGAAATGATACAGTATAGGTCTGGGTGTATATGATTCTCTCTGTCAATCTGTGTCTGTACTTTGTTTTTAAAGATGCGTAGGTGAAAAATGTCAATCTTCATCTGCAAAGGGAGTGCACTTTAACACATTGGAAAAAAAAGGACTCATTAGGAATCTTCTTAAATGCATTAATCAAATACAGTGCGCTCTATATATATATATATATATATATATATATATATATATATATATATATATATATATATATTTGCAATACCTAATGCCATTTTTCAGAGGTGCTACCTAACTGTTTCTCATTCACTTCAAACAAAGCTTGAAATGCATATTTTGACAGTTCTCAATTCTATGAACAGAAACACCAAGCTCTCCAGGATTGAATCCTCCTTTACAGTAGGAATGATAAACATCTATTTTAGAATTGTATTGCTTTTAGAATTTTGCACTGAAAAGAATAAATGTAGCTCTCAGCATTAAAATTATCCCATTGTTTTTTGTTAGTTACAAAATACAATGGCACAGGATTCAATAATTAAAAAAAGACTATGTACCAATTGCTAATTTTGTGAAAATGTTACACCTCTAGCTTACGACTACATTACATGTATATTTTGAAGCTCAAAAATGAACTAAAAGCATCAGCCATAACCTTCAATACAACATGCACAAGGAGTTGACTTAAGTTTACAAAATTTGCCTAGGACAGAGGTGTGGGGGTGGTGATTCATTCTGTTTCTTATTCCACAGAAATTCGAACTCTCAAGCCTGAAGTAATAAACATCAGCTCATTCTTGGACCTCAGCTAGCTGTGCTTCCCCTTTTGTCTTGCCAATGCTCAACTTTAAAAGCCCCTTTCAGAAAGCATGAATGCACTTCATTTTCACTAAAAAGAACTTTGTATTGATAGCTAGAAAAAGGAAGGCTGTTTAGAAAAGGAAGGAGAGACAATGAGGACAAAAATGAAGCGCTTTCAGTTTCCATTATGAACATTGCGCGCCACTCTTCTCAGCTGTTCATGCATTTTTAAGCACAATAATGCTCCTTCACAGGAATATGTTTCCCCTTTTTCTCAATTCATATTAATAGGCCCTCGCATCATGGCTGTGCTAATAAATACTTGAGAAATATGGGTACAATGTAATTTTGCTAGAAGATCAAGGTAACCCTTACAGGCCAGAGAATGTTCAGCTTGCGTTGGAGGAGCAGGTAAAAGAAAGAGACCTTGTCAGTGCTCGGAATACCCATTCAATTACCAATGCTTTGTGTCAATATTTTAGACTAATGCACTGATTGTTAAAGAGAAAAAGCAGTCTTTGCAATTGTCTGCAGCACTCAAATCCCTTGCACACAATGTCTATGCAGGAGTGGTTTCTATTAAAAAAGAAATAGAAGGCCTTAGTTCAGTAAGCACAATGTGCATGAAGGTTACAGAGGATATTGTGTACTTTTAGAAGATGTTTAGTTCAATATTAAAAAAAAACAAAAACAAAAACAAAACCCCACGTAATACATGGAAGGTTTGCTGGGAGCAAAACAGGTTATCTTCACAGCATGTGCAATCGTTGATCCTTATTTTTTCAATTTGCTATATCTAAGAACAATATACTCCCCAAAATGGTTGTGACAGATGGTAAAAATATTTGTAAAATAATAATATCTAAATCTAATAGTGTAAAAAATAAATAAATAAAAAATAGTTTGGACAGTTGCAAAAACCAAGTTGAGAGGTGGCTTTTTCATCTCTTAAAGCAAGCTACTGTAACGTAAAAGGTGTCTTAGTGGCTTCTTCCACATTCAGTTTTTTTACCAGTGCATGGATACCATTATAATTATTAGTTTCATAGAACACAGTCAATACTATAGGCATTCAGTAGTTCAATACTGTCCCCACTAACAACTAGTTGCCATTGTTTCCAGTGAAGGGCATATTGTCAACTATCAATTGTAGAACAAGATTAAAAAAGATAACACATCTCCAGCCCTTTACACCCTGGCTTTGAAATCAATTTTATTTTGTATTTTTCTGGTGTCTTAACAACTAAAATCTCCTTTAGTCAATGTAAGAAGCTTAAATACAAAGAACCTCATTTTAATATGTTCAAGTCCTTAAAATACGTATAACAAACAACAGAAGCTGAAAAATAATCTGATAATACATTTATGCATTGCCTATGTATGTGTTATGGCAATACTTTATTGCAGTTTTATGTTAGTGACCTATTACTAATTTAATTACTCAGGCTATATAGATTGTACAAGGTTTCTTATAAATGCCATTTTTAACACATTATTTATATAGCATGTTAATATTATTTTGTTTTTACCACCCTTTATAATACATTTACATTTGCATTAATAATGGCTTATTACGGATTCTTAAACTAGCGTTAAACTTAGGATAAGGACAGAATTATTTTTGCAAGATATCCTAGTTTTGAATAAAAACTCTAACAATCCTCGAGCAATACATCTTTTTTTATTTGACTCGGAGATTTATCACTTTGGGGTCATCTAGATGATTTAGGGCCCCTTGCAGTACAGAGTGTATACCTCTGAATTGTGATGCATCATCTATGCCCTGAATAAATAAATACATATACAAATGTGTACTGGGCGTGTCACGGTTTAATTCCCGATAAAGAAAATCGGTTAAAGCCAGTTTATCTCTTGTGCTCTTAGCAGTGGAATTTCAAAATGTATGCCAACCTACCTTGAGGGAAATAGAGTGGCTTTACCGACCTTCTTGTACCGTGTGTCTCATAGCATTTGATAGAAACAAGACCTTGATGAATTGAGATGTTAAAGTTCAGTTAATTTCTCTTTAGTAAATAATTTCCAAATACTGTAGCAGTAATGTATCCGTTATGGATGCATGTACACATAGAGAAAGAATTGGTGTACATGTTACATAAATACCTTTTGTAGGTCACACAATAACGTTACAGAGAACTTCCTTATTATTTCTCCAGGTGGCCAATTTAGCTTTTACTTGCATTTTTTTTTTTTTCAAATAATATTTTTAGCACATTAAATCAACATTTCATGGATAATGTTGTAAAGAACTGGGTGTAGGTTTCTATGATTAAACCAACTGGAAGACCCTTTGAGAACTGGTTAAATCTTGTACATACCCTGGACCTTTATTTAAAAGATGGCTAAAGCAAATTAAACCATACTGATTTTGAGTTTTGGAGGCAAACACATGACGTCTACATGCATGCAGGATTGCAGTGATAAAGGATTGCATTGGCAGTGACAGGCTAACATATTTGGTCAGTCAGAGTTATTCATTTTTACACCAGAGGGAGTGCATATTCAAAGTTAAATTGCTTCAGTCTGGTCAGTGCGTGGAGCAGTTTGTCTAATCAGATTGTAAATAAGGTTTGATCACATTTCCGCTACTTCAGGAGCACGGTTTAGAGCACTAAATCAAGCTTTGGGAAGCTGCAGTTGTTTTGCAGTCATTACACCCAGTGGGCAGGGACTAAACAAGGGTAATAAACGCAATAAATGCAAGTATTGGGGAAAGGAATCAGCTGATTTTCCTGCTGTAGGGCATTTTCCAATTATCCCCCCAGTTCAGAAGGAAATAGTCAGGCTTTCAGGCCTGTCTTCCTTAACAGCTGCTTAATGAAAACGACCACTTTCGTCTGAATGAATGGAGGTAACAGACAGACAAGTTCCTGTTGCAGTTTTTGCTGTCCTGTAAAACAGCCTGTTGTATGCGTGTGCGTGTGTGTGTGTGTGTTTGTGTGTGTGTGTGTGTGTGTGTGTGTTGGGGGGGGGCTATGAGGAGAGCGGGGGGCTCCGAGATTCAGGTCCTTTCCACGCCATTCTCCTGAGGAAAGCACTAATGTGTCAGCTGCATGCCTCATTTCTTTCAATTACACTTGGTGAAACTATCAAAGCTGACAACCCCAACTGCGGGGAGGAAATTCTACCATATGTGGAAAGGCTTTTTTTGTGACTTGGTGACTGGCACTGTAGAAAAAAAAAATGAAAAGAAAATCAGACACATTTTTTCTTTATTAAATAAACCTATGAATGTTATGAATATAAAGGCTGACTTTTTCATTGCACTACAATTCTTTGACAGTGTGACTATGGCTGAGTATTGTGGTGAAGATTGTATCCAGAGTATGTGCCAAATACATTACTATACTTTAAAAAATATATTCTGAGCGCATTTTAAATACATCATATATTGTGTTTTTTTTTTTTTTTTTTTTTTACTACAAAACATATTTATATGTCATCCCAGAGATAATTTGTAATGGTCCTCATTTCCTAAGCATTTTTGCTTTATAATCTCTTTCTTTTTGATTTGTATTTTCTTATTTTATTTGGTACTGCAGTTTTATGATCCGATTGCTGTTACCAGTAGGTTAACATTGTATTTTGAGTCAATATCTGTTCCTATAAGTTTCCTGTGAGTATATGCCTGGTTAACCTAGAAATAAATGAAGGGTAGAAAGTATATAGTAATTGAACAGCTTCCTACCCAAAAGCATTTCCTTTCCTTTCTATTTGTGGGGATCTTGTCTTCCAAATAGAGCCAATTATATCTTCATTATAATTTAAAAGATCTTGCAAAATATAAAGTCTGCTTACAATACATGTAAAATGTCTTTTATATATTTTATAGTAGAGCTGATATCAGACTGAACAGACAATTTTTGTTTTAATATACATGTCAGTTTTATTTGCTTACATCACATTTTCATGTACAAATTTAAACAAAAAATAGAACATTCTTAAATATTGAATGCTCTTAAAAAGCTGAGATAATTAAGTCTTGGAATTACATCAAAGAAACACGGCACTTAACCGATCTACGGTTTGATCTGCAAAACAAAATGTGTTCTACATCAGCAAATGAAAATGCATGACAAAATCTGCACAAATAGCTACAATGTCTAATGTATTTAAATTCCCTCACAGTCTCCTGCTAGCAATGTTATCTGCGCTCCAGAGGAATACAAAGAATGCTATTTTGTAAAATGTTGATTTAGCACAGTATCTGTATTTAAAGCTTTGCGTACTATAGATGAGCTGTGCTGTTTCCCATTGTGTGCTACCTTTGGTTTTGAAGCAAATTAATTAACATGATATAGAAATGGTAGAATGCAAATGTTGAAGCCCTCACTTTAGGCCCTCGTATTCTTTTGTTCTCCATTATTGTGCAAAATCATTTAATTGGGTCTCTCTGATTGTGCACAGACACAGAAAAGAACACAGCCTACTGTGAGGAGTCCTACAACCATAATGCAGTATCAAATTCAATTCCCATCAAAAGTGCTTGCGCTAGAAGCCTGCACTGAGGCTGCAGATTAATGAAGATCTGCATTGAGCAAAGCGGTGCTCTCAGAGACATGCGTTTTCCCATAAAAGGCCTGTTCAACAAGAACAAAAGAAGCACTGAAAAGCATTCGTCTATTTAGGGATGAAATAAATCAAAATGAATAAGCAGTTTCAGAGGGGAAAAAAGGAAATATTCTCAACAACAACAATAATAATAATAATAATAATAATAATAATAATAATAATAATAATAATAATAAGAGCTGCAGGCAGTTTTATGGCTCCCAAGCCCCAGTGTCAGTACCCTTCTAAGCGTGTTTAGTTCTCAATGTGCCAAGTTTTAAATCGGTAACTTCAACAGTTCCAAAGAAGATTTTGAGTTTTTTTTTTTCAAAAATGCATCAGGCAGCCATCTTGTTTAACATGAGTTTCTTAAAAGTCAGTTGTATTGCTACAGTTTCAAGGATGATGCTTGTGAAGTTTTGCGTTAGTCAGGTAAACTTGACGCGGGTTTGGATGCTGATGATATATGCCAAGTTTCAGATCAATCGTTTCACCGGTTCCCAAGAAGACGATTTAGAAAGGTTTTATCGAAAAATGCATCACAGCGCCAATTGCAAGGACGCAGCAGCAAAACATTTTCAGCATCAGACAGCCAATACATCCAGCTTGTTACCTGCCAAGTCAGACCCTGATCAGTCACACAGCTTCAAAGCAGCAGCAGTTTAAAGTTTTTGGAAAAAAAAAAAAAAAAAAAAAAAAAAAAAAATCTTAATAATAGGGTTCCCAGCCTTTGGCTTGGAAGCCTAATGAGTTTCTTATGAAAGTACAAATAAGAGCATATAGGCTTTAATACAGATTGAAATGCACAATGCTTGGCTATAAATATGTAATTGGAAAATAACAGTAAATAGTTCAGGACTGCATGACAGTTCAAAGACCTCAATACAATTGGTACCGTACAATGGACATATAAAGAGAACATTATATGCCAATAGATTTGTTAAAACTATATTAACAGACATGGCTCCGTAGTCTAGCTCTATTTTACTTTTGTTTACAGTTTTTAAAATGTATTAAAATGAGATGTTGTTGAAAATTACTTTCAAGGTAAAAGGGGTAAATTTATATATATATATATATATATATATATATATATATATATATATATATATATATATATATATATATATATATATATATATATATTAGTTCACCGGTCTTTTACCAGTGAGGTCATTTTACTGGTTTGCTGATTAATGTTTAGTAGTTGGTATAAAGGTAGCTTAACTGAGCCAGAGGGTGAGCATAAAGCTGAACCTGGATATCAAGCACAGAACCCTGTAACAACACTCTATCTCGTCATCAGATCGAAGGGTCTTGGAAAGAGTTCACAATTTAAAACACATTGATAGAATTATTGAATCCTTTAGCTGAGCATCAAAAAACAATTGATGACTTATTCTGCAATCTGACGTATCTTATTAAATGTTAATGTAGCATCTTCGCCGGTCTGTTCCAAGAATTCAATATAGTGTACATTGCTCAAGATGTTTACTGTATCAGTCAGTGGTGCTTCAAACAATACTAGGAAAACTGGTTTTGCTTGCATGGAAATGACATAATGAACTCTCTGTCATCCATATCATTTAAGTCCAGCTTGTCATGTGTTCTTATCAATATAATTGACTGGTTGTATATCATTTCTTTCTTTGCATCACAGCTGCTGGGGTTTATGTAATATGAGCATGAGCAATACAATAATAACCATTTCCCAATGCTTTTTTTTGTTTGTTTTTTTTAACACGACTAGTGTTAAAATTCACATGATTTATAAAAAACAAACAAAAAAACAAACAAAACTGAAATGATCTTTGAAGTTTAAAGTCTTTTTTGATTTGCTTTCCTTCGTCTGTTGAAGCTGCTGTTCTGGATATTTATGTGGCTACATTCGTTTTATTGGGTGCATTCCCAAGACTTCTTTTGTTAATCGAGTCATTCTTTTATTACATCTTATAATCATCCATACTTGGATTAACACTCTTATATCTCTTTGCACTCCTTCCATCATGTGACTGTGTAAAACTCAGCTCGGCTGCTACAAACTCATAGAATTAATAAATGATTACAGGGCAGTAATAAATGATACCAAACACACGGTCCACAACATCTGCACTTCCAATTCATTTAGAATGTGCTACGATATTGTATGTGCTGTACATTGTTTGCTTCTGTGAAAGCATTGTCAAAAAAAAAAAACATCACTATCATCAACAAAATATCTAAATGTGCTTTGTCCTGATGATACAACAGGGCCTTGATCCCAAACTTTCCATGGTAATATATACATTTTTTATTTATTTTATTTTTTTTTACCTTAAGGCCACACTTTCACATTCTTAATAGTGTGTGTATTGCTGGCTGCATGTTTACTTAATTTCCACAGATTCATAGGTGCTACTCTCTGGACCATAAAATTCCAGCTGCCACCCTGAACATCTCATTATTTTTTGAAATATCAAGCTTGTATCTTCTTGATAAATAATTCCTACTCGTATAATGTATCAGACTAAAACATATTTTCTGGGGCCAGGGAGGTTAAAGCGCCAATCTCACCTCTTTTAATTTTTTAGCCCTGAAGACAGTGATTTCCATATATAGAGTGACCGGGGTTTGTGTTGAACATGTGAAATCAGGATGAAGCACAAGGCGACACATATTGCTGTCAAAGATTGGAAATGAGGCCTGCTAACCTGTAGGCAGACTCCCAGGACCAATCAGACGCTTACATTGCCAATGCATTATATGCCACTAAAAAAAGAATTGGGACTGTGAAGTTTTTATCAGAGTCATTGACAAACATTACTATTTAATGCAGTTTTGTAGAAATGCATTCTTATCCCACGTGGAAGGCATTTATCTACTTGAAACTGGCAAAATGGTTGCCATAGGGAAGGATTTCTTTAATAGACCACAACAGGTTCAGTATGGGACACACTGTGATGTATGAATGTGATACAAGCTAACAGAACTGAGGCCTTCATTTCAAATTGTTTATCCATTATAATATATATATATAATTATATTATATATATATATATATATATATATATATATATATATATATATATAACGAATGTATTTCTAAGATATCACATACATATTTCAATTATATACATTATTCTGAAACAACTGCTTGCGAAACAATATTCAATAAGGAACTGATATCCGTGGTTCAGAACACACTCTGCAAACAAATGAATAGCAAAGTTCCATGAGGAATTCTGGACGGTTTATGTTGTGCATACATGTCTACAAACAGTAGTTACATATAATTAGATTAAATTGTTCTAACTTGTAAAAATTGGTCTCGCCAATTAGAAAAGATTGCAAAAGGCCCTGCAAGGTTACTACCTGCATTTAATGCGTAGTTATTAGAGGTTAAATGGTAAGTTGTTCAATTTGAAATCAAAAACGAAACAATTTAGGAAACAGGACACAGTACAGCAGCTGTAATAGGAACAATTCATCTTCAGAGACTAACTCAAACAGTAGTGTTGATGCTGTAATATAGATATATAGTGTTGTTGTTTTGCTGTGATGCAGGGTACAGCAAAATATTCAGAAACGATTTTTACAAGGGCTACCCTGTTATTATAATATTCTATAATTTAAATGCATAAGAAATGGTATTTCACTTTCTTTGGGCTCAAATATTCCTTCCCCACCCCCAGGTTCTAACCTGTGACTTCTTAAATGTACTTTATTGTTTAGTAGCACTATATTATAGAATAATTATGCCAATACTTTTATTGAGTATGGCAGCAATATCTATGTTTGTTTTTGACAAAAACTACTATATACTCTAGATAGGGTTACTGCCAGTAGTCAGCTTCAGGCAAAAAGGATCTGAAAGCAAGTTCAAAGTCTCTAATTCGCATACTACTGCAAATGAATATGACTCTGTCTGTACTTGTAAGAAAGACCTGTTAATGCCGGTTTTACTGGTTACAATGCAGATAAGGAGTTACAGCCAGGCAGTATGGCTTGTTTTTGGAGGGGTTTGTCTTTTATATACAGTTGTAACTGCATAGCACTAGGTATATTGTAAAACATGTATACACAGCAGCACTGATAGCGTAAACTGCATGCAAGAATGCAAGAAATATACATGCATCTCCCAGGCGAAGTGCTTTCCAGCGAACTTTAATTGGATTCTAAGAGTTTTTTATTTATTTATTTTAGAATATATGCTACATTTTATTTTGTATACATTTATTTTACGGCTGTAAAATATATATTTTTCAGATGAGAAAATGTTATATTATTCAGCTGTTGCTTTTCTTTATGTAAGTTTACAAACACTGATCAAAGGTTTCACTGGGTGGATATTAAATTCAGCGAGTCTAGTTTTGCTTCATTTGCAAACTAATGATTTAAGCCCCCACAATCTGTTTAGGGTCAGCTCCTGTGTATTTTTGGATGCGCTTGGCTATTAGCGTCAATGGAAGCCTCAGATGTGGGAGCTCTCAACTCCCCCTCCTGGGGTAGTCACCTCCTTTAAATTTCCCTGCAGGCTTCAGAGGGGGATGAATTCAGCTAAAATCGCAAGCTGTTTTGTTGGCAGTCCTTTGTGGCCAATAATGAATCTAATGAATATAAAAGGGGGGGAAGAAAAACGAATACATTTTGACCATGCTGTGTGGCTTTTGCTCAACGATTTGTGACCCAAGACAATGGGACAATGGAGAACGTTTTTGTACCCTTAATTTGTCTTTGTGTTTCAGCTTCATCACCTTACCGGAGAAGGCATTGGAAGTCATCAGTTTGAGAATAACTGCTGACTACAGTGCTCCTCGGACAAAAGAGGGGCTTTAAGATAGATCCCTAACTACCAGCGGGCCAGCAGACTAAAAGAAAAGAGAAACATTAAAAGTGGAGTAGTACTTACAAGAGCCAGAAAACTAAAACTGCAGAGTAGAGGTTACAGCTTTCCAAGCAGTCGTAGTTAAATGTTCAATTTCTTATTAAACATTTGGGTTTGTTATATTCCTTTTCTGGGTGGTCTAATTGATTGTTTTTCATGAGCAGTCTTCTATGAGCAAGCAGTAGATCACATACCAGTGGTGTGTAAACAATAAAACAAGTCAAGCGAGTTAAAGGTTCAATACGAATAGGTCAGACAAACTGTCAGACAGCATGACCACATGTCAGACTCATCAGGTGGCATGATTGAATATATATATCTAATCAATATATAATCACACACACAGCAATCAGCACTTATTTCATTTTTGTACGGTATTTAAAATGTCCCAAATTAAGTTGAAGTGAAGTTTTAGAAATAGCAAGGTCTGGTCGGTTTTAATATGTATTGTTACATCACATCTTGTTTCATATTGCTCAAGGGATCATTTACCATTTACTTTGATTCCATTTTGCCTTTGAATGATTTTGCATTTTTATTATTTTTGTTAGCACTTATCTTCTTTTCACCACAGTGAGTCCTATTGGGATTAATATGGGGTTAACTAGTTTACCCTGCAGCAAATGCCTATTCATACTAAATGATATAAAGGATACCCCCCCTCATAAAAAGCTCAGAATCCTTCAAATGAAAATATAGAAGTACAAAATGTACTTCTGTAAAACTAATTCCATCAAAATGCTCCGTAATAAAAGTGGGCAAATATACATTATATATACTGTGGCTGTAGTATATGCTCATATAAGGTTGGTTTTGACACTTTTAGGGAATGGAAATGTTTTGCCACTTTTAAAGTCTAGAGGCATGAAGCATGTTTAATACCATACGACTCTGGCATCGCTTCAGGTATCACTTGCAATCTTTTTTTAAATTCTATATACATTGTTCAACTTTAATGGGTATCTAATTTGTGTTATCAGCTTACAGGGCAGTAAGTAATAATTTGCATGACTGCCCTAAGCAAATATGCTTCCATAGGCACCCCATAGCATAGACTCTAGAATGGATAATACTACATATTGGCTAAGCTCGAATAATCAATGCTTTTATAAGAAGATGAAGAAGAAGAAGTTTGGTTTGGTTTGTAAAAAGTCAAGTATTTCTTAGAAGCAACTCTGTTGGTGGCTTTTTTAAAGGCCTGACACAGCCTAGCAGGTATGGTGTATGTATGTGATTTATTACATGCCCCTGCTTTTATTGCATCCATGACATGGACCTTGATAGTAAAAGACTGTGACAGTCATCTTCAGATAGCCACAAATGTAATTAATACCTGCTAACCTCGTTCAAATTAAAGCCTCCCTTGCCAGAGCTTAAACCCTTCCTGCTGGAGTTTCTTAGGTACCACATGAATGCAATACCTTCTGAGCTCGAACAACAACCTCAAAGATATGATGGGTTGTTGTGAGTCTGTTCACATCTTGGGTTTTTATCCTTTTTAAAATGAGTAACAACCATAATCCTGGGCCACTTACGATTGCACTTTATTATTACTTAAGAAGAAGTGTCATTCCTGGTTTCTGAAAATGCAGGAGAAGGCAGCGTGACAATTATTCTCTGCGTCCACACTCGTAAGGTTCTAATTTCTTCAGAGTGCAGTGACAATACGAGGGGGGCACAACCAAAAGTTCGGTTGTGTCCAACGCCCATAAAATGGTATTGCTCCAGGCAATACTTACATTGTCAATTTTCAAAAAACCTTATACTTTTTTTTATTGTGATTGAAGTGGAGGATTAATCTTGATAAACTGCATGGATTACCGTAATTAAAAGATTTGCAAGAAGAAATCCTTAACTGGTACCTAAAGCGATGGTCTGTTGGAGTGAGTGATTGGAAAGTATGGGTAAAAAAAAATGCATGTAAATTACAATACAAGCCTTGCTGTGAAAGAGGTCTTAATGGTGGCCTGTAATAAAGGGAGGACATGGAACAAAGAATGTGCAACAGGGAGGACAGCATCAGCACTTCAATCAGGGGCCTCAGCTGGGCACTGGGGAAGCATGAGGGGGATTTCTTGTACCTTTCCTCCTTTGACCTGTTGCCATTCCACCTTGGATTCTGAGTAAAATCCCAATGTTAACCAATACAGGTCAGTACGGTGATATGAGACTTCCACCCAACACAAAGTACAATAGAAAGGGGTTTGGGCAGCTGTGTCACGTGGAGGGGGTCTATTCAATTTATCTAAACAGCGGTGGAGCTAAATACCACCACAGTTAAGATAATTAAAATGAAGCCATTTGTATAACAAAAATAGTAATCTCCTGTCTGTGAAAATCAGTGTGGGATACCGCCACACCTCGGGTGCACTGAGAGATACCATGCAAAGCGTTGTCTTCAACCATCCAAGAAGAAATCTGAAATTAACACAGTTGACAAAAAATAGGTTTAAGGAGAACAGAGAAATGAACGAATACTAGGACGACCCTTGCCACTGAAGAATATGTATTATGAAAACCGATGGCATTTAGATACATTGAATAGACACCAGAACGTTACCTTTCCTCTGACCCAAAAGTAAATGCATTAGCATTATGGTGCAATGTGCTTTTGGACCGTGTAGGATTCCTTTTTCTAACCACATGGCTTTACTAAATTCCAAAAGAACAGGTTTCCAAGAATTCCCATGCCCCCTTCAATAATGGCAGCAGATATATCCAAATAAATATCTAATACTTAAAATAAAAGATGACCATTTTTAATGTATAATATTTCAGACAAAAAAAAACCCTGACTTGGTGGCTAGTGAAATGTTATTTCCAAAAGTGCTTTACGTTACAGTTTGTGTAGTAAGAAGAAGTAGTCAGAAGTTGCAAAGAAAACATTGAAATGTAACTCTATATGTACCATTCAAGGTGATGGGGCACTAAAAACCCTGTCCATGTAGATTGATTACAAGCTAAACGTACACAGTGCCTATGATTAAAGCTTCTGACTTTGAAGTCATTTTTAGAACCCCTAATGCATCTATCTTGCAATCACTTGGTCTGATTTTTGCTAATGCAGAAATAATATCAATGTAATAAGTATTAATAACTTAGCTATGAAATGCCAGTGGTATGTCACTTAATCAATGAAAACAAATTATACCCAAACATTACATGATGATTTGGAACAGTGTGAATATTAATGCAACTGTCCAAATCAATGAAGAGGTTGCATACATTGTCGCTTGTGTGGTTATTTTAAAGCTGTAGTTTTCTTTCTTATCTATTTAGTTCCTGGCACTTTTAATCAATACACTTGCATGAATATCATAGTATGCATGCTGAAAAAAAGGGGCACAAAAATCACCTTCTATCAAAAGTTCACCCAGGAAATCAAAATAGCTGATAAATCAAAAGACACTACTGCACACAAAACTCTCCGAACATGCACGGAAAGCCAAAATTAATACTGAATTATCATATAAACCGGCATTCATTGCAGCTCAATTGAGCTCTGCATAGAAAAGAGGAACCCATTGTGTTAACCTGCTCCCTCTTTTTACTCAAGGAACTGCGACATTAAATGCACTTGTGACTAAGAACATATTAACATTTACAGTGGTGTTGCAGATTTTACTTTTTGCATAAAACAATGAAATATTTTACTTCTTGCAGTAAAAGAAAAATACTACAACTAATTAAATTGTTATTATGTCTTATATGTAAAAAGGATTTATAGATCTTTCCAAAGACTGGGCCTTTGTTTGCATTTTTCTAGCCCTCTTTCATTTTTGCCAAAAAAAAAAAAAAAAAAAAACCACACAACAACAACCATCACCAAGCAGCAAAAAAGTAGACATTTATTTCTAACACTCTATGAATTGAAGATGGCACCCAATCAGACTTTTCATAAATATGATACAGTGCTCTTCTGTGTGGAGGCTGGGTTAAAAAGTGATTGAGAGCACTGCGTCACATTTTGCTAACTACAACTGCCTTAAATTATTTTTTTGGTTATATGTTAAACTGATAGATGATTTCCAGTCAATTTTGGCTAAATTTTCTTTCAAGACCAGTACCAGGAAAAAAATATATACATGAATGCATCTCTGAATCACCAGGATACTGAAAACTTCTCTGACATTTCCTTTCTTGTGGACATACAGCTGTAAGTTTAGTTGGCAGAAAGATGTTTAGGAAAAAGTAAAGCCTAGCACATAAAATCCACCAAATATAATGCCCTAACTATCAATTACATCTTTAACCTACAATGATATGCCTGCATTAAAAGCATGTTCAATAGAACAGAGCTTTGCATACTTTCTTACAAGTGCTTTTGAACTGGGTATAATGTAATCCTCACTGCAAATATCTTTTGCTTTTGTAAGTGCTTTCAAAAGAGAGAATGACACCCCCTATGAATTACACTCTTTAGAACAATGCTACAAACAGATGAGACAGAAGGCTGGATATTATGTGAGTTTGCTCAATAAATCCATCCCTATTTTGTATTTCTCTGTCCTCTTGTGTGCTTAATCCCTTTATCCTAAATTCAGCCCTACTTCACCTGACTTTCTCTGCAACGAGCCAACCCGGCTTACTGCTCTGATCCAATTTTCATAATTTGCATTGTCCAGACTTCAGGTAGACTCCCTTATATAATACCCTCTAATTAAACCACAGAAAGGCGAACAACATGAAAAATAAAACGCCCCAGGGATTACCCAATTACCTTGGTATTAAATACCATTTTGTAGATGATTTCTGGGAACAATACAAATTCACAGGTTAGGCTAGTTTCAGGTCCTTTAACTCTGCCTTATGAACCACACTTGTGTTACTAGATAGTGTAGGAGAATCTTCAGTTCATACAGAAAACCTACAATACTATAGAGCACTATAGATCACATTTTCCTGAACCTTGATAAACTAAGCATCTGACCTTTATTACACAAGCCGTGTGCGACACATGTATGAAATGATGCATTTAAAATGCAATTTAGAGCAAATGTAACTTACTATAAAATGTGTAGTTTAGAACCATTTTACACATCTCTAAAACAATGATTACCATTTATTATATTCCAGGTATAACTTAGCTTTTAGTGTCAGTTAAAATAACTGACCGCAATATGGATAGTGCTCCATCTATTGATACAAGTTTTCCCATTACAAAACATGTAGTAAGAATACCAGTATATATCCATCTGTGTATTAGTATTACATTTGACACCATGTCAAAGGAACTACATTGAAGGTCAAGATGGTGTTATAATAGATGCTTGTCTATTCAAGAAGCCATCTGTCATGAAATAAAATAAGATTGTGTTTGACAGTTTACAAGCAAGGATTAAACAGGGCAGTCAGAGGCCAAATAAGGTTGTAAAAACAAAGTGGAGCACATATATGTCAAAACAATATTATTTATGTTACTACTGGTATGTGTTATTACACACACATTATATATATAAGAAGAAAAGAAACAAACACTTTGAGACATATTTGGAAGTGAGTGCAAAGGCAAATATTCCAAAGGTAAAAAAAACACCAAAAAACTATTTCACAGCGCAAGAGAACTAGTGTCAGAATTGGTTTATTTCTTTTAGTAAAGGGGGCTTTGTTTTTGCTCTTATAATACAGGGCCCCTAGACTTTGTCTTTACTGGCTGGGAGGACTGGCAAGAAACTAAAGCTGCGTGGTGAAGGTAACGTATCCCAGGACACAAAAGCAGACGATTCTCTGTGCATTAAGACCAATCTTACAAAGGGCAACAATAGCTTGCATAAACACTATTTAAAACTATTCACATGGTATTGAAGAGAGGGGCGTTGACTCCGTATTGCAGCAAAGCCAGCACATTGTGTTGAGGAGAAAGGAGGCCTAATGAACAGGAAGCATTATTTGAGCGGGCTGACAGTAACCATACAACGGAAGCATTGTAGGACTGCCATCAACCCTGTGGGTCTCTGCGTTAAGAAAAATGATGAGAAAGTAACCTCCAAAGATGCACTGGCTCTTTTTTTGGAGCCTAAATGGGGCTCTATAACAAACATGACAAACTGTGCCTGTAACATTACTCATTAGACTCCACACTTGCATGCATAGGACACAACACTTTCAAACATTGTCATTCTTATGGAAATGTTTATGATCCCACGGATTTTTTTTGTCACATCCTTGTAACTGAAGGATTTGTTTTTTGTTTATAAATCAAATTCATGCCTTCAAATTGCATAATATAATAATATATATATATATATATATATATATATATATATATATATATATATACAGACCCCCCAATAAACCTAATTATATATATGGTCTTTGGGGTGTTTGACGACTTTGAGTGCAGCATTTAACTGTTTTTTTTTTTTTTCTGAAATAAACTATTAGTATATAAACCTAAATTAACAAAATGTAAATCTTAGAAGTAAATATTTCAAGAAAGTTAGTAAATTCTGATATGACTCTAAACCACCCAAATCCTGTCCTGAGCTGAGCTTGATCATTCTCTTATAAAAGGATGACATCATCCATAATCATTTTCTCCTTAAGCTCCAGGCAATAACTTCAGCTTTCCATTTCATTCTTTTCACTTGCATCTTAAGAACTGCATGGCATTTTGCGGAGGTGATCGACCATGCGCAGGCAAATAGTTTTGAATTATCTTCCATTTTGTTTACTTGTTCCTGGGCACAGTCCTGTCAAAAACTGATCTCAGGTAAACAGCTCCGCTGGATGAGGTTAGTCTGTGTTCCTGTAGTCTGTGTTCCTGTAATGTTTGTTCCTCAGTTAAAGTCAAAGGTAGTTTCTCGGGGATAGTGAATGCCTATTCTGCAACTGCATACATTTTGTACAATCTAGGTAAGCAGAAATTATTCAACAGTGCTGTGACTATTGCAAACAAAGTACTGGAGTATTTTGTATCTTGACGTAAGGGTGTCTGGGTACCCATGATACTTCTGAAGTACTGCATTAACAAGTTTCTATTTTAATTGTCTAAATGGAGGCAAGAATAAATAAATCCATCTATTATATTATTCCCACTATTGTCGTGTCACCCCCCCCAATGTGGTGATTTATGTTAGCATTATTAAATTCTATAAAATAAGTCTGCAGCAGTTTTTTTTTTTTTTTTTTAAGGTAGTGACAATATGGTCTTCTTTCCATTTTGATGATCATCATGACCAACGTTCCATTTCAGCACACAACCTTGGGGGCATCTTCAATTAAGAATTAAACTCTACAGGGAATGGGTTAGATTTGAAATCATACATTCAATTGGTGTAACACTGTGAAGCTGAGGGTCTCTTTGAAAAGTTGGTTCATGCACAACTGAACTTCTCCAGAGAAGACTACTGTCATGCTATCTTCACTGTTCTAGCCACATAACTCCAAGTTGTAGTGCGTCCAGAATACTACAGGATGTTAAGAAAAACAAAGCTTTCAGAGCAGATAACGCCTGTCCTTGCATCCCTGCACTGGATGCCGGTCAGTTATCCGATTGATTTTATTGTTCTTGCTTTTTACATACAGATCTCCATTCATCTTACTTGCTACTTGGAGCTTGGGTGGCTTACCATCCCCTTGACTATCAGCATTTACTATAAATCTCATGGATTTAGCTTTTTTGCTGCTTGCTCAGTTTGCTAATCTATCATCTAAATTTCGAAGTTTATTATTTTAAATTTGTATATCATAAAAGAATACCTTTATAAAAATGAGCTCTACATACACACACACACACACACACACACAAAAAAAAGTCAGTAGTTTAGGATTTCCATTTCATTTTAACCTTCAGAAACTGAAAACTTTTTTTTTTTAAGCCCATTTAAATCCTTCAAACTTTTGTATTTATTTAACTTTATACTAGGGGATGAACTTTAAATAAAAGTGAATCAAGGTTTAGTCAAAAAGCCTCCTCAGCATGTCTATCACAACCCCAATGCAAGCACCCATGATACAATTGTTTTTTAACATGGGTTAATCAACCAGCATATTTTGTTTACGGGAAATTTGAAAATAGAAGCATTAACATTGATTGTTGCTAGGAATGGTCTAAATTAAATGTCTAGTAATTCAGATATTAGGGTTTACAATTAATACATACTCATTTGAATAGAACATTGAAAAACCTGGCAGTATGTTTACATATTAACGTTAAGCATGTTAGTGTGTCTGTCACAAGCCCTGGTTTGAAGTTTACAACAATGCATATTTTGTATGGATTTGGAAATCGAAACAATGATATTAGACAGCCACAGAAAGAGGCACCAAATACTGATTAACATGTTTTACATGCTTTGTTGTTCAGTGCTCTTGCCTTCATGCAACTCTTCACAGAAGTGGAAAATGCAGCATATTAAAAAAAAAAAAAAGTTCCTTTCCCCTAGTTCCTCTTATCACTTCTACCATTCTACCTTATCTTCCCCCAATCTGCATGTACAGTCATTTCATTGAAAGACACATATTTGGTCATATATTTGTCCAACTTAAACTCACAACCACAAGAAGTTTCTTTATGTAGAGAATGAAGTTTAATCTCAGAGCCATATAATTAGGTCAAGGATACACCCAGGCCTGGTCAGTTTGGCAATGAGTTTTGAAACTGCTGATTCTGCATGACTTCAATCAATGTCATACTAATAAAATTACAAGAGGCTATGATGTTGTTCTATTGAGAAATACTTAAATTACACACCACAGTACATAGCAAAAGTTTTGTTACATGCACTTAATTTGTTTTGACTTTAAAATTTGTCATTGCTAACCATGTCCCACAATCCCTAATTAATTATACGCTACTTCAAGAATAGTCTTAAACCTTTCTATCTAACGATTTAAGTATGTAGATGAAGCAAAGTGTGTATTTTGTGTTTAATGTTGGTGTATAGTCATTGGTACATGGGATATAAAAGTGGTCTGTGTAACACGAGTGTTTAAAATGTATATTTGTATTTAGGCATGAGGATTGCACAGCACTTCACGTGCAAGTAAAATGTAATAATATGTGAGCACGGGGAATTGCACTTTATTAATTCACATGCAGTTGTACCGCGACTCCAATTGAATGATTGACTAGCAATCGAGTCTCGGTACAGCTGCATAAAAGCAGCATGTTTTCATTCACTCTGGGTTGTGTGTTCGGGAGTGGAGAACGGGATTGGAGACAGGGGTTATAATAATAACAGTTAAAATATCAGCTCACCGTGTTTGTCTCTTTAATTTGGCAAAAGTGCCGTGTCCTGAGTTTTTGTTTGTTACAACCTTTTTATTTACTGTTCTGTTCATTCATTAAATGCCGAGCGAAGCCAGTCGCTCAGCTCCACCCAACTCCACCACTCTCTTGTTTATTTCCTGGTTCCTGTTTCTGGTCTGATGTCATCCACTACAGCCGCCTTTGACATGTGGTGTCAGAACCGGGATTACCATCGCCTCCTAGACGCAGACCAGAGCAGGGACCGCAGTTTTTTGGGAAAAGAAAAAAAGGACAGTTGTTTTTTTTGTGTGTGGAAAAAAAAAAAATAAGAAATGGGGAGAAGAAGCGGGAGAGGAAAGCGGCAGCAACGACTGCAGGAGGAGGAGGAGGACACAGAGGAATTCTGCCTGAAGGCTAAGAACCCAGGGCGATACGACCAGCTGTCGTCGGTGTGCCCCCTCTGCGAACAAGGGCATCGCTTTTCAAGCTGTCCCTTCCACAGTTATGAAGAGGAAGAACTAGAGCCCAGGAGGGAGGAGACAGAGCCTTTCCCATCCTCAGAGAAGCTGGACTGGGTGTCGGACCTGGAGTGGAGCAGGGAGGACCTCCCACTGGTTGCTGACCTGCTGTGGGCCAGAGATGGGGAACGTTGGTAATGCTGGGAACAACATTTCTACATAGTGCCCATCGTGAACCCGGCAGCCGTGGTGATCAACTACTTGGCTGCCGATATGGGACTGCCCCGGCAGGTTGCATTCCAAGTGGGAGGAGCCACGCCTACCTGCATCCTCATTGGGCTAAAGGGAGACTACTTGCAGCTCCCTTCTCCACCAGCAGAGGAAGAATGCCTGCTGGTTTCGCCTCCAGAGCCAGAGGTAGAGGAGCAGTCGCCAGCGCCAGAGGGAGAGGAGCCGTTGCTGCCATCTCCAGCGCCAGAGGGAGAGATCCCACTGCTGTTTCCAGAGCAGAAGGGAGAGCCACACCAGTTCCCTGCAAGTGAAGGAGAGCCGCACCAGTCCCCTGTAACAAGGGTAGACTACACACCGCTCCCACCTCCGTTGCCAGACTATAAGCCTCCGCCACCTCCAAATCAGCAGGCGCTGCCTCTGAATCCGCCTGTGAAATAAGCATGAAGGAAATAGGATAGCAGATTCAAGTTAAAATAAGAAAAAACAGGTTTACAGGTTGCTTTTACGTTTGGAGCTTCAATAAATCAAAGCTAGAAAGCAACACTGTTTTTATTACAGTTTACAGGCCTCCAATAATCATGGCAAGCCTTGGGAAACTTGTAAGAGATTCTGTTTGCAGTGCTTAAAAATTGTTGACAACACAGTCTCTGGGGAACCTCTCAAGACTCGGAATCTCTTCTCAATGTCACCAGCAGAGAACAAAACCAGGATACAGTAGTTGTTTCATATAATTCCACCACTGCTTGATTCAGTTACTTCCTCTCCGTGTACTTTACATATGGATCAGTCTGAACTGAGTTACACAAACTTACGCATGCACGCGCGCACACACACACACTTCTCCAGCCTGGTGTTTACTGTTTTATTAAAGTAGCATATGATATTCTGTTGCCAAAACGGCTATTTATTAAAGCAATATCAGCACTCTGTTGACAGCTTTGCTATTACGCAGAGGATCAGATATGCTGTAAAGGCTATTACTGTGTTAAGAACACTGCTACTATCCACAGTGAACCAATGTATTGGGTGTATAAAAATAGTTATTGTGCAAACTTTGTAGTTATTATCCTTGTTATGGACACTATCAGAAAGGATTGTGATGATATCTGTTGACTGGGATGTAGATTATGTTCTGGGCATTCACATTGCATTGACAGTATGCACTTTTGCTGACGTATTTTGAATCCTGTAGTGCTGTATGGGGTATATAAGCACACGAGAGACCTTTACTGCTGCAGATGCTCAGTTGCTGTCCCTCCCTCAGTCCTGGCCAACAGCCCTGACATCCTTGCACAAAGTAATCACAGATCACAGCATTTAATCACTGAAACAAGCACTCCAGAGAACAGCAGTGTCAATATCCCACTCTCTCATTATCTGTTTGGATTGCACATCCATACTGTCAGATAAACAGAGTGGAAAATTAAGATTAAAAATATGGTAATTTCATTTCAGGCAGCAAGCTCCACTCACTGCCCCATTATGCCATTGATTACCTCTGAATTCAATTTTTCTTTCAATGCAAACTTTAATCTGTTTGCAACCCAGCAATCCAACTCCCCAAGGGCTATTTGAGAGTAAGTAACCATTTAATATGATGCTAACTGAAAAATCACTATCTTTAATGAATTGTGTAAATCATTCAGCTTTAAAAGGACCTCTGGCTTCCATTCCAGTGTGTGTGTGTGTGTGTGTTTCTATTTGATGGGGGCTAAATGTGGCAGTGAATAATTACATTGTTGCCAGTATATTTAATATAGAAAATATGATAAAACTATTACATTACAGCATATGTAATTCTAGTGTAGAAATGCTATTCATTTAAGAAAGGCTTGGAAGCGAGATATCATCCATTGTAATTACCTGTTTAATTTAAAAATGTATTCACTGTTGACGATATACGGAACTATGATATGCCGTTACATTTATTTGAAAACTCTTTTGATGTAAATTAAATTAGCCTCCAACAAGACACAATTGCCTTCTCGGGAGGCATGACAATGCGGCGCTGGAAAAAAAAAATGATATTCAAATACCAAAAAATGTACACAAATAAAATTGACATCAGTAACAATTACTTTAATTTATACATGACCATGTATACCGTGTAGAGCGTTCAAACAAATTGTGTGTTGTGGTTCACGTTTACCATTTTCAAAAAGTAATCCAAAGTTACCTAAAGCATGTCTCTAATGCCATTTTTAATGTGCCGTGGGGTCTTTTTCTGTTGGTCTTTATTCCATTTTCACAACCTGACCAGTGAAAAGGTGATGGTACTCTCATTTTAATGTAAATGGTATGAATATCTGCATTAATTTATCATTCCTCTCATTGTCTTCGTTCTGCGCTGATAAAACCCGTACTGTTCTATTTACATAAAGCGGGATATGGAACTGCTGCTACACACTTACTAAACAAACACATGCACAAAATTGAATTTAAGTTTGATTGTATTTTTCCTAAAATCCTCTACTTCAGTTGTGTTTTTTGCTGTTTTAACAGTCGTCTTCCAATCAGCGGCTTTAATTAATTGCACGTTTCAAATAGTTATGATTTGAGCTTTCTTTACCGTACTAATTCACATCAATATTAAAGAAAACTTCTTGGTATCCCAAACGATTGTGTTCTTATTCTTTGTTTATTTGAAGAATGGATATTCCGAGTCACGACTTTGATTATTTATACAATTATGGGTAATTATAAAGTAAATCAAACAAAACTATTCTTTCTATTTTGAAGAAGCGGGCAGTGCTGAAACGTCACAGGATATGTAATCCACTTCGTTATGGTTTATAAGGAGGGGGATGGCTGGCATTTAATATCAATCCCCTCGATGCTTTTTTGTAATTCGGACAGGTGCTTTGGTTTCGTTATTCTGTATCAGACTACCACGCTATCATTAATACACCCAGGTATCTTATTACATTCGAATATCATAGACACTTAAACAGAACATCAGCTGCCCCTCCTCCTGTCTGTCTTGTACGGGTACGTGCTATCACTGTTATTCAGCACTTTGCTGCAAAGTGCTCATTATTGTGATAGGCAGTGTGAATTGTTTTCAGCGGCTGTCTCTGACTAACATGCTGTCTGCCCTGAACCACAACATTTTACACAAACTGCTGCAACTCCTACCTGGTAAATTACATCAACCGCCTCATTGATTCACCTTTACAATTATATCACACATGTGAAACTCAATGCCACATCAATTTAGGATATTCAAACGCCTATGAGGAGCCAACACGTTAACTCTTCAAGGAGACACGTCTGTTAAAATATGTTTAATACGTGAAAAATAAATACGAGACATGTGGTATACTTTGCATTGAAGATACATGTCCTTTACTGGATTAAACAAGGTCTGTCTGCATCTGTTTTAACCTGTTATTAATACAGTACATACCTAGGCTACATATCAGAAAACGGCAAGTTTACTTACAGGTAATGTTTCAATACTCCGCGCACTGTTTCTGCGGCTACGACAGTCTTCTCTTCTCTGTTACCTGCTTCCACATCTTTGGGTGGTTTGCATTTTGATAGTAAACGGATTTCCTTTTAATTATCGAAAATTGAACAGATTACAACCATTTCCACCTGTAATCTGTTTTTGCACGGTTTTACACATCACAAAACTGTCAGATTAACCTAGCAAGATCGAGTTTCCCCAACATTACGAAATGAAGTTCTAATTGAAATCGGCAGCTGTAAGAGGCGGGAAAGGAATTGAAGCAGCTGTCCAGATACTCCAGCTGTAAAAAAAACACACGTTTTTGTTAGCTTT